>NC_050476.1:1113600-1321638 GCF_013373865.1 Monomorium pharaonis
AAATTGTACATAAAGAGAAAAAGTATTGCTTTCTTTTTCGTAGTAATCATGATAATAATTAGACTTTACGACATCATGTATCACATAATTCTATATTATATTAATAAATATACAAACACATCATATATACGTGTATTTTTACTCTGGTAATCTTGAAAGACATTTCTTGCACTGTGCACACTATAATTACGATGATATATGTAAGTAATTCTGAATATATCTTTCTCTCTGTAAATATCATTGAAGATTTTAAGTCTCAGGCAATTTTTCGATTTTGAATTATTGAGTAAATATATAGTAAACAGAAAGGGGATTAGCTGTCCTTTTTAAAAAGTGATTGACATTAATGGTCAAAAGATATCGTTTTTCCTCAGTCCTGTTTTGTGCAACAATAAACGAAAATCGAAGTTCTTCAAATTCACAGCGTTTCCGGAAAAGTTAACGTACGTACCATTTCCCGTTTATTTGTAAGAGAATATGGGAATCATTTTCGCACGCATATAACATCAGAATTTGTACTCACCGAAACTGGATCGGCTTCGAATCACATTGTGTCGATTGCGATCGATGAAACGACATTGCTTGTTGCGAAGAACCGTGGCAAGTTGGCAACTGATACGCTTTGCTGATCGTTCCGTCATTTTAATCAACACTCCTGACTAAAATTCGCACTTGCTACACACGCACATACTTTATTCGGCAATCCCGATATTACGGATAATATATCACACGAGTAAAACGTAAACCGCGCGCGAGAATTTCACTTGGCGCGACCGTTACATTTGAAAAAATACGTAAAAAGAACGACTCGTCTGATTGGTGGCGAAAATCAACATGGCACGAAAGTGGCGTCACGTAACTTCATGGAAACGCAGGCCGAGGAAAGCCGTTGAATGAAAATTACGCGCCGAGACACAACGGAGACAAATTCGTTT
This sequence comes from Monomorium pharaonis, assembly GCF_013373865.1. Taxonomy (NCBI): domain Eukaryota; kingdom Metazoa; phylum Arthropoda; class Insecta; order Hymenoptera; family Formicidae; genus Monomorium; species Monomorium pharaonis. The sequence goes on from NC_050476.1 coordinate 1,114,536, forward strand.
CGATAATTTTCTATTTTGTATGCTCGCACGACGACTAGTAGCACTTCACTTCACTTCACTTAACTGGCACTCGCGACATTCTACCGACGTATTCCCTTTGAGCAAACGCTTTGCTCGAACGCGCACGCGAACACTTCACTCAAAACCGAAGGCAAACGCGCTTTACACATGAATACGACCTTTGCTATGATCTCACATAACTCGCGTATCGTTTGCTAGCAACACCGTACCTGTACAACATCGCACAATACGAATTCTGAACACGCGAGACACGCAGAGACACGCAGAGACACGCACGGACACGCACGGACACGCACGGAGTCGACAGAGCGTCTGATCGGCGCTGGAGCGCGGAGCAATATGGCGGCGGCAGCGGCGTACGTGACTCGGCGGTAGTCGGCGCAGGCGCGGCGAGTCAACAAGTCGGTCGCCTAGCAACGCCGAGTGGCGCCGACTAGCGCCGAGTACCGCCGAGTCTGCCTGCCAGCAGTCACGTACGCCACTCCCTCTGGTAAATAAGATGAATGTCACTAACAATAAATTGAAAAATGTATTCAATGTTGGTTGCAAAAAGATGTGGATAAAATTTATGAAATCTATTAAAGATAAATTATTGTATAAAAAAATAGGTTGAAATTTAAATTGTATTGCTAATTTTAACCTTCAGAAGTAATAAACCTTGAAGGTTTAAATTGATTTTGACCATATTTTTTCATGCATTACAAAAAATTGTCTTCAAAATAAGAAAATTTATGAACTAGGATTATATTAAAATTTCAACAATTATTAGGCACGTAAGTGTATTAGTATTCAAATATAAGGATATTATTTTATTGAATTTATAATTTAATTTGCTTGAAAATAAAGATATTAAAGAGAATATTAAAATTATTTTCATTTTGTGATGTGAGAACAAGTTTTTGTGTATTGAGGATCTTACATTACGCTTACACAAGCGCACAATATTGCTCATTTAATATATTTCGATACATATAATACACGATCCAATACAAAATTTAAGTGGCTTGATTTAGTCTTTATACCTTGTGTCATAAATTAATTTTACTTCGCTACTTCCGACAAACGTTTAACACAAATACACAATTGTATTCACATAATTAATACATCTTTATTAGAATCGATTTATATAGAAAACGTAGTTTTATATACACACTCCTAAATCTTACAATGATGAGATTAAAAGCTGTCATTACAAGAGTAACGCTCTGCATACGAGACAAATAATAATTCTATCTTAATCCAAATATAATAATTTCGAATTGTTAACTAATCTGTGATCTAAAAACAACACAATTCAGTATCATTATCGTAAATATTCCAAACTCATATTTTGAGACCAAAGTGAGTATAGTATAAGCGTATGTGATAGTGACTCTATAATCACTATAATTTAATATCATAACTTTCATCATCTCGTGAAAAGCTTTTATTAGCATTAAAAATATATGTAAAGTAGCATCTTCAGTATTGTCTGCCTCTGCCTCTGTTGTAACCGCCGCGTTGATAGCTGTTCACACTGGAATTGGCACCTTGCTGATTCCATCCACCTTGAACTCTGCCTCCCCTGCCTCCACCTTCTCGTCTGTCCTGATAATAGTTTCCGCCACTTCGATTGTCACTCCCATATGAATCTCTCTGGCCAGAGTACTGTGGCTGTTGGTAATTCTGGCTGTAACTTTGACTGTAATTCTGATTGTAGTTTTGACTATAATTCGCGCCAGAATCTCCGTGATAACCTCCACCACTACCACCACCACCACCACCGCTGCTGCTGCCGCCACTGCCACCGCCACCGCCACCACCACTACCTCTCTGGTATCCTCCTGCATCTCTATGGTCTGGATAACATTCTCTATGTCCATGTCCAGAGTATTGAGATTCCTGATAGTTTAAGTTCTGACCAAAATTATTACTGGCGTCTTTATGATCTCGATAACCGCCGCCTCCTCCGCTTCCGCCTCTACCGCTTCCGCCTCTACCGCCTCCACGTCCTCTATCTGCACCACCGCCGCCACGTCCGCTTCCACTTCCTCCTCTTCCACCCCTGAGAAAGAAATATATCTTATATAATATTTTATATACATACTTTATATACATGCATACGCACTCACATTATATTATTTTAATATTTCTTGATTACGCGCGATTCATTTGTTACAAACTATTTTTTTAAGTGTATTTAAAAATTGATTAAAAATATTATGTAGATCAGCTATGACAAAAGATGAAATTTTTTTCTACTATTTTATTATCTTACTGAAATGACGGTGGTCCTTGAACTCTATCTTTCTGCCATGGAGGCATCTCTGGTGGAGGTGGTTCTTGCTCATATGGTCTACCACCTCTGTCCGGTACCGCTCCGATAATAACACTATTAACTTTACTTCGTGTGTTCTTGCGAACACTCGCGTTACTAGTTTTCTCAATCACCGCTAAATCGTCTCTAGCCGCTAACAAATCAGCCAATGTCACTTTCGGCTCGTTATGTAGAGTCTTTCTTCTCTCCTCATATTTAGTATTTACTGCAGTCTCTTGTGACTTTATCCTGTCAGACCACTGTAAGTATAGTTTTAAATAATCATCAAAGTATACTGGTCTCTATGTACATAGAAGTTTTTTTATAAAGCGTTTGTTCTCACCAAAAATGATTGAACTGTAACGTCAAGACGTTTGAGCAACATCTCACGGCGAGTTGTGTATTCCTTGTGCATTTCTTCCTGCAATTTACCTAGTTGCTCCCACTGTTTAGAAGAAAGCTCAACATCTATGAGTGGTTTATCTAAATAATAAGATGGTACAGTCTTTAGAATCTCAGATAATTTAATTTCCAGTCTTGAAAATAATAATTCAGGCGAAATATTGTCTGGTGGCTTTTGAAACTGTAGTGTAACCAACATATTTTTCAAGTTTCTCGCAGTGTCACTTTCATCCTGCACAAATAAAATAATAATGTATTATATAATAATAATATACAAATTTATCATTATAATTTCTTTTAATAACAGTTAAAATTGTTTATTTCCACAAATGTAGATTAACATTAATCTCAGTTTGACTTATTCAATCGCATATATTTTTAATTTATCTTTATTAATAAAAGTTTAAACAATGAATCTTTATTTTTTCAAGTAAGAATTAAAAAGGGATAAAGGATAAATGAATCCAAGAATAAAATTAATCACATTACTAAAAATAAACATAAGAGTATTATATTTAAAATTACTTACAATAGTAACTTCTATTTGTTTTTTCTCTTTAGGACATTTTGCCTCCAATAATTTGCAAGCCATAAGCTCCGTTGCTAAAAACTCTATCAGGATAGATCTTTCAGATTCATTAGCTAGTCTTTGATTCATATGTCCAGTCGTCAGTTTCTCATTCACACATCCTATTTCCTTAAGAAAAAAGCTTAACTCTAAGAGAAAAGAATGGGCATCATCTGCACTTGTTGTAGCATGAACAATCTCATCTGTGTCTACAAATGTCACCAGTTGTTCAGCAAACCAGCTTATAAGACTAGTGAAATCTGAAGATTTTGCACCAAGTTTTAAGGCTTCCGACAGCTTGTTGGCATCGAGCATCGGTCCTGTATATCTGTAAGAACATAAATGTATTAATTCAAGAAGAAACTTTAATGTAAAAGATGCAAGTTTATTATTGCATTAAAAAATGTATTATTCAAAATAACTATCTAGACTTTTTAACAAAATTCCCATCATTTATAACGTAAAATTCCTCTGGTACTTTACTGATTTCTAAGATTTTTTAGTTTTATGATTTGAAATGTTCAATTCTCGAATACAACCTCCAACTACTCACCCAACATCTTGAAACATTTGTAGCAACCTGTCCTCCATGTCTCCCGAGAATTTCGTATATTATGAGGGGCAAGATTTGTAATAACTATATACCGTGTATTTATTTGAAAATTAGTGTAGAAATAAATGAAACGTTTCGCAACCTCGATTCCCTTAATTTCTCAACAACGATCAAAGCACAGAAACCGGTACCGGTCGTTTCATATGATCGTATGGATCTGTATGGATCGTTTCGGATGTGACATAGAGATGAAATTGCACAATAAGAACATAGATCATAAGACGACAAACTACATGTTATGAGAGAGGATGTTGGAAACCAGCGCCACTCGACTTGAACGCCACTCAACTAATGGAGTCGTACACAGCACTGAATTTTTAATAATTATATTGTATTTTAACTGTGTGTTTCGCAAAGTAAGACAGCCAAGTGTCAAGTATACTACATCGATTTAAAAATGTACATTTTTGCAATTTGCAATTTTTTTTTTTTGAAATTCGAATTGTAATTTTTGGAAATAATAAAAATTCTTAAAATTTTAAACACTCGATCCTTTATTATATTCTTAATTTTTTTAGTGTCTTGTTAATTTTTGAAACTTTTTATTTTCATGATTTTAAAACCTCGAATTCTTGAAGTAAATTTACAGTTTTTCAGGAGTGAAAGAATTGGTTACCGCGTAATATTTTTTTTAAATCGCCATCAAGTCGCGTCGTTTGTGCCACCATTGACACAATTGCGGGCAGTTCACTAGGTGGCGTTCCGTTAGCGTGTGCAATCGCAGATCGCACATCGCACATCGCAGTCGTTCCGTAGGCGTCATCATGGTGTAGCGTAGGTTGTAACGTTTTCGAGAGAGAGCGAAGGAGTTTGTTTTGAATCGATAACGGTACGCGGGTGCATCGATTTTCGGTGGTGTTATGGTGACTCGCCCAGCTACCAGGCTTGCCGAATTTGTCGTACGGTACAACGGCGATAATGATGATGCGGCACGATAGCGGTGAACAGCGTTGTCTAAGTACGGCCGTCTAGGCACCCGAACGGCAGACTGGTAAACGGTGGTGTGTGCGTGCGCGCGCGCGCGTGTACGGCGTGTGCGTGTGCGTTGTGTGTATTGTGCGCGATGTGGTGCCCGGGAAGGTATCAATGCCGACGACTGGGAGAGCAGAGATGGAACACCGCGTTCCTCCTGGTGCTCGCGTGCTCGCTCCTCACGCTGTCGAGCGTGTCGCCGACCTACGTAGAGTCGAGCGACAACGCGGACCGCTGCCCGGTCGAGTGTTCCTGCCTCGGCAATCTGGTCGCCTGCAGCGAACTGCAGCTGATCGAGGCGCCCAGCGGACTGCCACCGTGGACAGAGATCTTGTAAGTAAACGCTATGTCAAATTATAATAATTGTCGGTGGCAGGCTGATAGGATTATGATGTCTTTGTGTACATGGCATCTTAGTTTCCCTTGTGAGGTCCAGTTAAGTTTCTAGTAGGAAAACTCAATGTTCCGGAGTTGCACACAAAGTGTATTTCATTTGTCATTATCAGGATGAAGGTGTATAACAAACGCTTTGTTATTGTATATACATAAAAAAAACCAAGAATGATCTTGCATGGATCATGGAGGATTACAAAACCTGGCCTGTGTGTAATACGAGCTAACACTAGATAAGATAGAAGAAGAATTTGTAGCAAAAATGGAATAATCACTGATATGTATTTTACAATTGGCTATCATAATTTTTACAATGTATTTTTGTCCTCTCGAGATAGAGTTGAAGGACAAGGAGACAGTGTTTTGATATTGTATGAAATTTTTATATGAAAAAATTTACTGTTGGATCAAGAAGAGCAAAAGCAAGCAAAACAGCAACAAAACAGTATGTCACACAAATAAATAAGTTGTACAAAAATAAGTCTCCTAAATATCTATAAGTTTATAAAGTAATTCTTTCTTTTTCTCTCACTCTTAAATAATTTACTGTTTGAGAAAATCTGTTTATATTTATCATTTATTTATAATTAATTGTATAAATTCAACAACATTTATTAATTGTTTCTTAAAATAATATTTTAATATTTTAAAAAGTCACTAAGTATAAACATAATTTTTGTTTTACAACAATTTGTAACAATTGTTAAGAAAGTTTTAATTTAATTACCAAACATGGTAATTTAATAATTTACTTGTTTGTGTCTCAAATAAAAATTCAGAAGTGACCAACTATTATGCAGTAATTTATTATTTATTGGATGATAACTGTTATTACACTATATTGTTTGGAAGTCAAATTGAGGGAGAGTAATATTACTTGTTATGGCTGCATGTGGGTCGCTTGTCCCTTCACTGTACTAAATGGTCAGATTGATGAAACTGGCTCTACAAATACACTGGCCAGGTTTCTGTAGCCATATAGGGTGCTATGTGTGATGTGATGACTGACTGTTTAGTCCTCCAATGCTCAGAGTCAAGGATAGCAAGATCTAAGTAGGAAAGATTCATGTCTATGCTATTTAAGGTATTAAGATGTATAGTTATACAACATTCCTACTTTGTGCACAAGATGCAACTTAATAAAAAAAGAATGATTTTAAGAATTATTCTCTGTATAGAACTTGTAAAATAATTCTCATTATTTGCATTTATATGTTGAATAAATAATTCAAGTTTAGTTAACAAAAAATAATATCAAACATATCAAACATTATTATCAAATATTCTTATTTTCTGTTCTATATTTTTTCCTCTCAACTCATGTAAATTATTGAATAATAAAAATATACTTTTTATGATGAACTACACAGAATTTCTTTATGCAAGCAAGTTATATTTGTTGAATGTTATATCTTATTTTATTTAACATTTGAAAATAAAACAATTCTCAAAAATATTTCTTTCTGCATTTATACTCTAATGTGTGTTAATTAATATTATACAATATCTTATAAGAAATCTAAAAGCAGATATTTTTTTATATTATTTTTTAATTAATTAATTTATTTTTCAGAGAATTAAAGGATAACAATATTGCTAACTTGGAATTCGATTCACTGCTTCATTTAACAAAACTAAAAAAATTGTAAGAATTCTAACATTTGTTTCTCATAACACTTAACACTCCAAGGTAACAATATTTGTGTACATATTTATCTATAATTTCAGAGATGTAAGTGCTAATAAACTTGGAGATAATTTTACTATTGCCTTGTCAGACGTTGCACAATTACGTGAACTTAAAGTGAATAAAAATCACTTGACACAAGTGCCAGACCTTGTATTTGTTAGGAATATTACTCATCTTACGCTGTAAGTACTTGCATATACATCAATAAAACTCTTTTATTATAAGAATTTGTGTAATATCAAATTATAATACAATATTAATGACGTAATAATATAATGTTATTAATAATGTTGTTAATAACAAAGGTGTTATAATAAAGTATAATCTACGCGATGAATCAACAATTATCATTTTTTTACAGATCCCACAATTTAATTACTAGTATAAATGGGACTGCATTGTTTAGTTTACAACAACTTCAATACCTGGATCTCAGTGGAAATAAAATAAGTGTCCTTCAAAGGGGTTCCTTCTTCGGTCCTAATCGACTTACACATTTGTGTGTATTTTACTTGTATTTTAAAAATGTATTACATTATACATTTTTATAATAATTCCTTGTTGGCTAACATTTTTTTAATTTGAAGGAATCTAAATGCGAATCATATAAAAAGCATTGAAAATGGAAGTTTGGATAATCTGACTCTGCTGGAGGAACTTCGTTTAAACAAAAACAATTTGACACAGCTGAAAGATCTTTTCATGAATTTGGGAAAATTGCGAATATTGTAAGTGCTTATATAATTACTATACATACTATATATAACACTCAGAAACCAATCTTCAACGTATTATCTAAAACGTTTATGATAATATTACAGAGAGGTGAATAGAAATAATATACAACAAATACATGGATTAAGCCTAAAAAGTTTGAAAAGTTTAAAAGAATTATATCTAAAACGAAATAGAATAGATACATTAGACGATGGAGCTTTCTGGCCACTTAAAAATTTAGAAATACTACAACTCGACTTTAATATGTTAACTACTATAAGAAAAGGAGGCTTGTTCGGATTGGAACATTTGCAGAAACTGACTTTGTCACACAATCGAATCTCGAGAATCGAACCTCAGGCATGGGATATATGCAGGGAGATAGTAGAGCTGTGAGTCATTTTTGTTCATACAATTTATTACCTCTTTATCACCATGAGTCGTATAATTATAAATTTTTATTTTAGAGACTTGTCACATAACGAACTGATTTCTATAAACCAGAGTTCATTTGAATATCTTACAAAGCTGGAGAAATTGAAGCTGGATCATAATCAAATCGCATATGTCTCTGATGGAGCATTCAATTTTACAACTAACCTTCGTATCCTGTATGTTTATTATAAATCTTACTTAGTGAACAAATTTTGCTATATATTACTATGTTACAAATGCACTGCTTTGGTTTAAAGGGAACTCAATTCGAATAAGATATCCTATATGGTAGAAGATATTAGTGGCGCATTCTCTCCACTCGGTCAGTTGTGGAAACTGGGCTTAGCGCACAATAGAATAAAATCTATAAATCAAAACGCTTTTACTGGCCTGAGTCACGTTGTCGAACTCGACTTAGTTGGGAATAATATTACATCCATTCAAGAAAATGCGTTCCTTTCAATGTCTAGTCTAAGCAAACTTAAGATGAACACCGGTAAGTTCAAAGTTTTATGTTATGTATCATATATATAAGCGTGGATCGTAATAATTGTAATTGTCTTTTTTTTACATGTAGGAGCCTTGGTTTGCGATTGTGGACTTCAATGGCTAAGTATGTGGTTGCGAGAACATCCCTATAGCGAAGCTGAATTGCACTGCGGCTATCCGCATTGGTTGCAGGGCATGTCATTGAATCAATTACATCATGCAAACTTTACTTGTGGTTAGTATTCCTACAGTAAATCAAAGATTTTATGTATTTATATTTAATTACAATTGTATGTAATTGCTTTCTACAATTTTGCACCCTTAATAAAATATTTCTTTGTTATATTTACAGACGAGTATCCGAAACCACGGATCATTGAAGAACCTGCAGCCCAAATGAGCATCAAAGGTGATAACGTGAAATTAGTTTGTCGTGCAACTAGCACCGCTAATGCACCACTCCATTTTACCTGGAAGCATGACAATGTGGAGTTGGACGACGCGAATATGCAGACTAGTCTTAATTCTTCCGAGAGCGGAGTAACTGAAGCGACATCCATTTTATATCTTACTAACGTTACTCACGCTAATGCGGGAAAATATCAGTGTATGGTAACAAATACCTATGGAACTACGTACTCTGCCAAAGCCAGACTAAGCGTGTTAGGTAAATTAAACGTGTCCACTGTCCTTAATTATGCTACCAAAAGTGTATATATTTTATTAATTAACAATTCGTTTCTGAGACAAAGATTTTAATCATAAAAAATTTTTCTGCACACAGTTTACCCGTCGTTCTCCAAAATACCGCATGATATAAGAGTTAATGCCGGAAGTACTGCCCGTTTGGAATGCTCTGCTGAGGGACAGCCATCCCCGCAGATAGCTTGGCAGAAGGATGGCGGGAACGATTTTCCAGCTGCGAGAGAAAGACGAATGCATATGATGCCGACGGACGACGTGCTTTTCATAATAAACGTGAAAATGGCCGACAGCGGAGTTTACTCGTGTACAGCGCAAAATCTGGCCGGTCTTATCGTTGCAAATGCTACCCTTACTATACTAGGTAATAATAATTTTTTATTGTTCTTGGAACCTTTAAATGTAAGAAATTGTTCTTGTATGAATGTACTTATAATACACTTCCGTTTTAGAAATACCATCCTTCGTAAAACCGATGGAGAACAAAGAAATAATGATAGGCGGTTCGATTGTGCTCGAATGCATGGCCAGCGGCTCGCCACGTCCGAAATTATCGTGGCGGAAGAATGGTAGTCCGCTGCAAGCAACGGAGCGTCATTTCTTTACTGCGGAGGATCAACTTTTGATCATCGTCAACACGATCGCCAGTGATGAGGGCAGTTACGAATGCGAGATGAGTAATTCACTGGGCAGTGTCGTCGGCGCATCACATCTTACAGTCAAACCGGGTAATTCTAATTGCTAATAATACGATCGAAATATTAGTAACGAAAGTTTCTTGTCGTCTAACATTGAGTTTTTATTTTATATCCAGTTCCCGTTTCCACATTGAACGAATCCGAAATACTGGGGCTGATAGTAATAACTGTAGTGTGTTGCGCCGTCATTACTTCCGTGGTTTGGGTACTCGTGATTTACAAAACCAGACGCCAATTGAATCCCACGCAGGACACCGCCGCGCAACCGACAACGACCGTTATATTGACTGTGCCAGAGGTACAAACGCAGTTGTATTTGGACACGAGCTCGCAGCACAGCAAAGACAGTGGGACTGGAGACAGCACTAATCCCAGTAATGATCAGCTACAATTGTGCTTACCTGGTAAACAATTTTTACATAGTAAAAATCAGTAAAAAATTATTGTTTCTATAAATCCGCAATTTTTTCCGTTTCTATAAGTCCAACGTGTTTTTATGTTAACACTTCGTCTTTTATTAATTATTGTCACGAATAATAATGTTACATTTTTATGTTTTATTAGAAGAAGTCGTAACGAGTTCTGTCAATAATGAGGAAGAAATGGGAACTATAAACGTCAACGATCCTCTCTTGCGTTACACGAATCATGAGCGACATGAAAATGCCGATAGCGCGGTCTGAAAGGAAAACGAGTCAAAGTGTGAGTAAACGGAGTTAACGCGTGTAGCGTTTGTGAGTATTCGTGAATGCGGCTAATCTTTAAATCAAGATATAAATATTCTGCACGTCGTTTACATTAACAAGCCGTAGTATTATGAGCAAGGGCTTAACGGTCCCACTGCCTAAGAAGTGACCTATAGTGGACGTTGATCCATGCAACAGTCCAATACACAACGAAGTATTTGTTACTGCTGCGTATGAGAATGGATCAGCGAGTCACGGCATAAGTACAATATAAGAAACGATAGCGAAAACACCTACATCGTCATCGTATTTATTATCGACATGACTCTCGTTCAGTTGAACGTAGGAACATCGGGCGATATAAAATGTAAATAATTAGACTAAGATCCTATTATAACATTAGTATTATTGTAGCGCGTGTCGCTCAGTCTCTGGGAAATACAACGCTCGTACATTTCTCTTTTTTTTTTTTTTTGAGAGTTTATCTGAATTATAAAATGTATAAATTAAAATTTTGATTAAATTCTGTTCAATTAATTTGTGATATGTAGTACTTGTTAAACGTATAAAAAAATGTTTATTTGCAAATTATGTTGTTAAATACATTCACTGATAGATGTTCACATAGCTTGTATTTAGTAAATATTTGCTAGTTTGTATAAGCGTTGTACCTTTCCTGAACATAGCCATTGTAATGCGTGCAAGAACATTGCTATATAAACTATAAAAGCCACGTATATTAGACCAGCCTTTGTGATAGATATTTATTCTAGAGTTATTTGCGTAGGCGGCTATTTATAAATGTGCAGAGAAGGAAATATGAAACTGTCATTTTATTCTAGAAAAAAACGCAACTGTTAATGGATGGATGTATATTTAAGCACCAAAGCGTTGATTTTAGATATACTTTGTTTTCCCGCTTATTTCATAGTCACGCGTGACATCGAATCGCTATATATATTTTTGGTTAATTTAATTCGTGTACTGATCAAAATGTTGCTCACTACTAATAGATACATTTGTGTTCCAGAGAGATATGTAGGATCTTTAGCTTTCGTAGGCATTTTCGTTAGTATTAATATAAATTAAGTTGAAACGCATACAACATGAGACTTTACAAATAATCTTCCATGTATTGTTATTGTTGTTTTTCAGGATTTGAGTAGTGTTTGTTGGAGATCTCAAGGTTCTTCAATACTGTATATTATGAAAAGTATAAAAATTTATGTTTTTTTTCCCCCTTATATATTTGCATCCTGCAGTATGATTGTAAATTATTTGAAAATTACACCAAAGTCTCTATTTTACAATTTAAAAACATCCTTTTGTTAAATAACTTTTTTGCGTCTTATTTTACTTTCTTACTCGACTAAAATATTGGAATTTATTGATGCGTCGTTATAAAATAAAATTATACATAAATTTAATAATATTAATAGCTTTTACGTAATATGTTTTCAACAATTTGTACTCATAAATATGTTGACAAATTCGATATTTATAGTTTTAATCTATTAATAACAATAATTTTTTTAAAGATGCTCTTTAAAAAGGAAGAAAAGAAAAAAGCAGGAGAATGTTGTCCAATAAAATAAATTTGAAATGCGATAATGCGCAAGTGATTATTATGAAAGTAAAAATTTTAACAAATGTCTTTTATCAAACGGTAATATTTGAAAACTTTCACAAGATATATAACCTATATATTTTTCTATAACTTACATATTGTAAAAGAATTAAAAATTGCATAAAATTCGCACAAGACGAAGAGCCAGTACTATTATTATTACTACTATTAATACTATTACCATCATCACTATTACTACTATTACTACTACTACTACTATTACTACTGCTACTCTTACTTCTACTATTACTACTACTACTACTACTACTACTACTACACTACTACTATTACTACTACTACTACTACTACTAATACTACTACTTAATCGCAAACTCGCGCGATTTTTTTCCACGAGTTACTACTCCTTATTTACACAAGTGTCCGATATGCGCAGAGTATAATGTGCTCATTACAATTAAAATTCAAGTATTGTATAAAGTAAAAATAGTGCGTATATATTCTACTTATTTGCGTAACTCATAATGTATATGTTAAACAGTATGTGAGAGTGGTTTTCGAGCAGACCGAGAAGAAAAACCGAGGATATATACGTTTCATTAATATAGTTTGTGTAGAGTTTTTTCCTTATTAGTAACAAGTATTAAATTATATAGTCAAGAGAGAGAGAGATGGAGGGAGGGAGGGAGGGAGGGAGGAGGAGGAAGAGAGAGAGAGAGATATGCTCTATTGAAATAGTGTCTTGGCTTGTGCCGGTGTGATGCACCAAATGAAGCATCGGTTTCTCATTCAGTATTTTCCTTGTTGTTATATAGTATTGTGTACAAATATAAATAATCATCTACAATATATTTCGTGCATTGTTATTTACTCGCAGTATATTTTAAAGCTCTAACATTACTTACCTTCCTATAAATTATCCTTGTGTCTGTTAATAGAAAAAGAAAGGAACATATAAACTTATTCAGCATTAGTTTTATAATTTTCATTAAAGAAGTCAACATTAATGAAGGCACCGAATGAATGTACATACATATGTGAACATACTTATATTTTTTTTTAAAAGGTTAGATAGAATGATCTTTGCTCATAAATTGTGCTCAATAAATTATTCTCTACTTATCATCAGCTAACTTTTCTAGATTGAATCAAAGATTTATCCTTGAAACAGAAGAGATAAGGAAAAACCGAATGCAACAGACTTAGTACAGTATACCTACTTATTTTCAAGTATCACAATTATTCAAATGTACATAATGTATATAATATACATATATTCTACAATCCTTCATTTCGAGATTTGTTAATCATTCGTGTTTACCGCACGGCTGAAATTCGCATTCTCCTCGTCATGTAACAATCATTTTTAATTCAATAATTTATATTTATAAAAAGCGAGTGAAATTGCTTAATTAGCGGAAGATTGAAAAGAACAGAGGAAGAATTACTTTTTCTCTTCATTACATTAAAATTTTACTAAGTAATATATAACTGTAGATATATATATGCTCTAAATTTATCTTTCAAAATATTGATATATAATTTAGAAATAATTTATACTCCTTTCTATGTATACGTAATGTACTTACAAAATTAAATTTTTTTATGTTGTAGGAGATCAACGTTTTTCTCGATAATTCTTCCGAAAATTAGTATTTATTGAAAGGCAAATTTGTGAAGATAGTATAATATCACTTGAGTTTTCTGCACCATTTATGTCTTTAGAACAGAAACTCAACTCGCTTTCACATATTTCTTGCTAATACTGCTGTCGTCAACAAATAATTTATTTATTAATTGAATTTAATTATTAATTAAATATTAGTCCATTTGCATCTTTACTTAATGTCAAATTACGTAAATATGAATAATAATAAATCTATATACATATATGAAGAAGGCCCTCAACAGCTTTATCTATCACGATGAGAAGAGAATCCAATTCGCTGACAGCATTTTTTCTCGTGATGCGAATTTCGCCGAACGTACGTACCTATACACATTGAAATATAGGAACGCTTCCTCTGAGGTAGCACATCTCCGATACGAGATATCGTTTATTTGCAATTCGATCCTCGTTACAACGAACATCGCACGCACGTAATTCACAAAATTATAAAGTTTCACAAATCGACTCCTCGCTATATTTAATCGATCGTTTACATGTATGTAAAATCTTACTACATGCAACTGCGTCTCTATGACATCGCATTTAAGCTTCCACGCAAAAGATACGAAGGAAGAGATAATAGCACAAGAAATATCGCCAAATTTAGTTTCTCAGACATTCTTGTTTAAACAAAGCCATACATCGAAATTCTGAAACAGTCGCTCTTTCTCTCTCTTTCTTCGCACAGATAAATTCGTCGTAATCACAAATTGGCAATTCAAAACATGCACTCCGTTGCATCAAATAACTTTACTTCTAGTGATATAAATATAACACGTTCCAATAAATTTTTTAGACACTTCTAATTCAATGATATCTCACCGGAATCCCTTTTTCTAATATTCTTTTAATAGTTGTATGTACAAATGCGAATAGATTGAAATCAAGTGGTAAAACAATTTGATGCAAAAGATTGCTCGATTAAAATACTAAGAATTCTAATTATATATTCTAAAAAGACAGAAAGGAACTACTTACAGAGCGTAATTGTGATCAAAGACGATCAAACACGCTAATGTTCCATGTCTTTCTCTAATTACTATTTTTTCATTGTCGTTGCCATTTAAACGAAGATTCATTCGAGATCTAGACGCTGGAGATATTGATACATTCGAATAGACTAATGTATAAAAATACATAATTGAATTAATATAAAATAATATTAAATTGAAATCTAGATTTTACGGCTGAATGATTTAGAATATTTTTGGTTGATTGATTCGATTACATAATATTATTCATCTTAGATTCGCCGATTTGTCTCTTGGCACTACGTGCTGCGTGATCCATGTACATGCAACCGTAATAGTCTAAAAATAAACAAACAGCAACAAGAGCAAGGATAACAAGTACGGTGCCAAATGATCTATTTATAATATAACGAGATCGGCAATATTTTTTTCGAAAGATCGCTCTATCAGCGGCAATTAAATCAACTGCATCTTCGTTTTGTTTTCCCCTTGGGCACTCCATAAAATGCGTCGTGTACGGCAATTTAATAATCTGAAGAATCTAACAGGCTCTATTCTTATTTATATATAAGTAAGGGCCAAAGCACAAAACATGGCGTAATGATTAAGACCGTCGTAGTCGTAGACGTAGACAACGCACAAGCTTGTCGCACTACGACTGTCTTAATCATTACGCCATGTTTTGTACTTCGGCCCTTATACAGATAATTTTTTAACGTAATTTCTAAATATCTAATGTAGAAAGAATACATAAAAGAATACATAAAAGAAATGGGAAAGAAATGTTCTCAATAAATCGAAATTTTCTTACGATTTACACATTAGACATTAATTAGATATTATCCTATGTATTTTCTTCTCTATGTACGAATAAATTATTTATATAACTTAGATTGTAATCTGTGGAACGTTCGCAATTAAGAAGTCCCGTACAGTCCGTTAAAGGCTTTCTCGAATACATCGCAAGTAAATATCAAGTACCTATCATATCACACACACACACACACGCACGCGCGCGCGCGCGCGTGCGCGCACATGCACAGGCCAGAAACAAGATTTTCATCTATTTGTATATTATCTATGTTCGTTCATACATTCGAAACCGCAATATCAGCGACGTCATCGAGAAACGCCTTATCGTCATGCGAAAATTATTATTTTGAGTCATCGCGTTTGCTTAACAATACCGTAACGAGAGAGCAAAGTTAACCACAGACGCTGTAAAATGTAAACTTCTAGGCTCTTGTGATAATCTTAGAGTAATTCTATTTAGCAGCCTTACTTTACGCTAAATGAAATATATAATAAATACCCCGAGAAATCATGAAGTTGCTAGAGTTAGCAAATAAAACTAATTGAGCGCATGAAAGCTCTGTCATAAGATTGGCAAAGGAACTTTTGACCTCTTACACGAAGTCTCTCTAATCGTGGACGACTAAAAATACGAATAAATTGTCGTACATGACGCATAGGTTTTTTGACAAACGGACACCCACCCGTGAATCGCGAGTAATGCGAGATAAACGTGCTCATTCACGTATAAAAATATCAGCAAAAATACATCCTCAATAATTTATCTATAGCGTCGTCAATTATTCACTCTATCTATATTTATCTAAATTATATATATATATATATATATATATATATATATACGCACACATATACATATTTATTTATACTTATAATTTTGTAATTTCCTGCCACACATGTAACGTAGCAGTCTAAACCGTACGCGTCTCACCGACTTACTCACGCGCATTAGTTATCTGTATCCGGCAAATAGCAAAGTCTACCTGTCTTCGCTTTTGCAACTGTTTTTCCTTTCAATCGATACGTCATTATAAAACACCTTATTATAAAATCACTTCTTATGAATCATTATAGTGCTGATTCGTAAAAACGCACTTTCTCACGCCGCAAAAAAAGTTACTCAGGCATTACGTATACGTAATTAATTGTGTTGATTTTCGTACATACAGTTACTCTTCTGGATGGCACCGTAGGATTTAGCTTTACGCTTCAATGGTCGTTTAATATATCAGTTTCGCATTCGTAAAAATTATCCTTAAAGATAATCTTAAAATTAACCCAAAGAACAGCGTATCAAGTGCAACATCGAAATCAGCAGTGTATTCGTAAGTCTTTTCATCCTCTAAATGAATCCTGCTCTAAAAATTCCTGCGCGATTGTATCTTCTATGTCGGAGTAAATTTAATAAATAATTTATAAAACTCCATTACACACTCTTGTCTACCATTCTATTAAATTAAGACTAAGTCCAGCTATCACTGAAGTAGATTGTTTCGTCATATCTACACGATCCACACACACACACACACACGCGCGCGAGAAACACACTCTCTTTATCCTAATTTTTACACTATGCATAAATCTACTCCTGCTTCTTGCTTATTTTAATTCTTTATTAAAACCAAACGGAATCAGAATCAAGCAACTCTCACATGGTCACATGGTGACTCGAGGATCCTGCACAATCGTCAATCCTATCGCTGTTCGATTTTGCAAGTTGGAAGACCTTTCCGAAACGGTGTCACATTATTTCATCTTCGAATGCATCTGCATTCTATTACTAATAGACGCTTCTCCAGCTCTGTTTAATATTCCGCGCCACAATTTTTTTTCCTTTTGCGAGTACATTTTTCTGCATTAATTTTTTGGAACGATTTTCAACGATTTGTTCATCGTTCCGACTTTAACTTAGTTCTTCTTCTTCTTCTTCTTCTTCTTCTTCATCTTCTTCTTTATAGATGCGCTTTTGCTTTCACTAGTCATGTAATAAATCGATATTCGGTCTAGACAACGAGTGATCATCAATCGTTATTCATGTCCTTCAACTCGGTGTATGCGATTCGCTTCCGGTACAAGTTGTTACCACTTGACAGCACCTTCCTCTTGTTCGGCATCGTCGATGGACCGGGCACGTAATAATGTCGCCTCTTATACATTACCATTCTGTAAGAAAAAATTACTTAAGACATCTGCATGACAATTAATTTCCTACAAAAAAAATATATGAATTAAATGAAGCTGTGTTGGAAATTTATTTCGCAAATTATAACTTATTATAATTAATTATTATATCCTTTGAGTCCTTTCACTTCTGATAATAATCTTTAATTATCGTCCATCTATGTGCGTTGCTTTTTTTATAATTCTGTGATCAAATTTTAATTATTATAATAATTCATCGATCATAATCTTTAATAACTGTAGTTATATTGAAAATTTCCTTATAACAATGTCACATGTAGTTAATTCTTTTAAATATCACTTTACAATTATCAGGTTATAGTATTGTCAGAGAGTTGTATAATTTTATAATTTTCCTGCAAAGCATCGAAACCTCTACCTCTCTCTTTCTCTTTATTTCCTAGCAAAAAAATACATATAATTTTTGAAAAATACAGAAAAAATTCTACTTTCACTCCAAGACGTTAAAAATTTCAATTGTACTCCAAGTACAAGATTTCTTCTCTGACAGATTCTCATGAATTTAAATAAATTCTCACATTTCACAGAGGCATCTCACTTCCACATTTTTCGCAGTTAAAAAAATATTACATTTTTTCTTTTAATTTATTGTAACGGTAATCTTCTGCTCTCGAAAATGCTCTTCTTTCACGACACCATGTCCATCTTCGCGCTTTTATCAACTAAATGAATAACTCAGCGCGCACGGAATTACCGTGTTTTATCAATACGATCGCAGGTCGGTCCTTGAGCACGATCTAATGCCGGCAGGTATTTGCGCAAAAAGCCTGAATGGCAAATGCAGTCACGCCTACATCACGTGTATGTTCATGTATGACGGCCATTTCGTTTCCTCCTCTTTCTCTGCGCGAGCTGGTGCTAGTAATTGTATCGGTATCTTCACGGGAGTACTGATGGCTCTTACGGCTCGTAAGTTCATTACATCTATTGCGATAACGTAATAATATATCACAAATACGTATCCGTTAATAACGGTGGCATACACTTGGAGTGCCTAAAATTCGCGTTACTCTAAAGGCAAGGAAAATTATGTGAATATTCAATATTCTTTTCTCGTGGTAAAGATTTAATATATGTGACAGACATTCGTCTGGTTTAAATACTTCTATAAAATTATTTGAATTGTAATAAACATTTATTCAGATATATTGACAAATAAGAGATTAAAATTTAAAAATTCAGAACTTTGGTCTATCGTATTTTAATGGACATATAATCTTTGAATCTTTTTTTTTTTTTCAGAAAAAAATTAAATTTCTTGATCCATAAAAAACTTTAACTTTACAAAGGTTTATAATTTTTGATACTTGAAATCGTTTTCTCGAATTAATTTTTTTTTTTTCAAAAACGTCTTTAAATACTTTAAAACAATTCTTTGCCTCTTTTGAATCATCCTGTATGATCATCACAGCACGCCTATTATCTGTGTAATTACTATTGCTGGTAGGCTAAGCATCATCGGAGATGGCTTGTTGTAAGCAAAAATTTCCACTCGCACAGCGCATGGAATGATAATTACTGCCACAACAAAAGAAGCTCTCGAATGCCATTTATAGAAAGAAACATTGTTGTAAATTGACAATACATTCTTATAAAAAATTTAAAATACATACTTGTCTGTTTTAATTACATGTAAAAAAATACCATTTGCAATTACATTTAATTTTTCGATAATCGATGAATACTGGTCTAACAAATTCATCTTGTGAATGCAATTCCTTCATTGATCTTTGACAAATCCAGTTGTAAATTAGACACAAACTTACCAAACAGAACGAAGGAGTTTGTTTGTCCGATCTAGTTTAGATGAACGTATCTAGAATGTCTTTTCCATAAGTATTTATTTTACTATATTATAGATATACGTGAATGGCTGCATGCAACATTTGACATACCGCAGGATGGGTTACATATGGACATTCGATTTCTTTATTTTATTAAGTTATCGTACAAGGAGCTTGGACTTGGATGCAGGGAGCATGCGTAACACACTATTCGCGTTCACACAAACAGACTGTGGAAAAAGAAGAAATACCCGATTAATATTATAAAAACGCGATTGTTTTCTTGAGTATTGTTATTATGTAATTACGACTGAAAAAGAAATCGTGCAATACTATTCAGGACAAGAGAAACGCGATATTTCTATACACACTCATGCGTTATTAAATGTCGTCTTTTAACCAAAGTAACAAAGAGTCCTAAAAAGTAATTATATTTCTCCTGGAATAGAAACCTAAAGTAATCGGCGGATTTATAAATGCCGTTCGCACGTTAACCAAAAATTTTGCAAACAGGCAAATTGCCAATATTTAAATTGCCAAATTGTGCCAATATTTAAATATGTAATTGCGTTTTTATATCAGATCCCTATATTTAATCAAATAAATTATCTTAAACATATATACAATAAATCTTTTCTTTTCTTTACATAATATGTTTCTTAAACTTTGCCTATTCTTTATTTTTCTTTGGAATCTATTCAATAGATTCGACATAATAATTTGCGAGATCATTGCTCCAATATTTCCGCCAAGTATATTGCGTATGGTCGAGCTCACAGATTTACTACAAGGGGAATGATCGTCGCAAATGGGCAAGAGAGGATTATAAAATATAGAGGCGGCAATTCGCGAATTAAAAGCAAACTATCTGTCATCGTCATAGACTGTCAACCGTCAACGGTTGTTCGTTCATCGTCCATTATCTCGCACTTTTCTCAACTCATTTAATACTTCGTGTTATCTACCCCGTTTTAGATCCTAGTTATATATAAGGCACTCTTCGAGTAACAACAAAGATTAGAGGAATAATTTTGGCGATAGCCAGCCTTCACAATGTCGCCATTGGGACTCGTAAAAATAAGGTAACTAGACGCCGTACGCGTAACTGACTAGATAAATCCACTCTTCTCTGAGGAGAGAGAGAGAGAGCGGAATCTTTCCCGTTGTATTTTTAACTAGTCCTGTTGAATTTGTGTGTTCCCTTAATTTTGTCTCATTTTGCCCGATTTCATATTCTTCCTCTCTCCTGTTGAGGAACCTTACTTCGAGGAATCTGCCTCCGAAATATCTTGGAGACGATATTTTCGTTAGTTACATAGATATGCGCGACATTATAATAATTTGTCTACCCTAATAATACTAGTACAGTAGTATAACAATGACTAATCTCAAAAGATAAAATAATATATATCGGTTTATATATGTGTATATATATATATATATCGTAAACTAAATTCAAGAAATCGCTTGTGATATTTCCAAAGTTATAAATCTAAAGATAAAGAATAAATTCCTGCAATGGAAGGATGATAGAACGTCATTCGACCAGCGAAATAGTTCATTAAAAATGATCACAGAATATACCTCGTAACAGCGCACGTCTGATGGAGCGATTAAGTAATAGACGATTAGCGATAATAAATCCTGTCTACCTTATCCGTCAGCGAGAAGGGCCACGATATTCCTACAAATAATATAACGACATAATTCTAGTTAAGAAGGCACATGTTTGCAAATATGTTTAAGCGCGTACTGACGATATATTCTTAGAAACAATCTTTAAAAATATCGATATTACACACTATAAATTCTTTTGGTCAAGTAGTCGTAAATCACGAGAAATGTAAAGTGTGGAATAATAGATAATATCGTATAACAATATAATCATAAATTTGAACAACTGATAAGTACGACATCAATAAAATATCGCAAATAAAGTAATACAAATTCATGTCCCTTCTAAAGTAATAATGCAAAGTAAAATATTATTAAGATATATTATATATATATATATATATATATATATATATATATATATATATCCTGTGGCTTATAAAATATTCTTTGGAAGCATATATGTGGCAAGAGAATAAAAATAACGCCATTTTCGAGGCCCCCTCGCATACTCGGAATGTCTTACAATAATATAAGAAGAACAGTGCCTGCACTTGCTTCTATTTGGTCCATTTATACCCGTTTTGCACTCTCTTCATCGATCGTTCGATTATTAAATTATACAAACTATACGAGCGAAGAAGAAAAGCCAAAATATTACTTATTGATTTGTCAGTTTCTTCGAAACTGGAAGTATCATCGATCGATGCGTATCGATGTTTCTAATATATCTTTTCGCGAATTTTATGCTAGTTGATTTAGTTCACGTGAAGATATCTGAAACAGAAAGCAAAAGGAAATATTCTTTTAATTCGTGTGTATTATTAATTATATATATATATATATATATATATATATATATATATATATATATATATATAATCAATGGAAAAGACTATACATATATAATTTTATAAGTTTATAAAAAATGGCTGTTACATGTATTTTTAATATAAAAAATATATCTTTTTCAGTCCTTTTTAAAGATACTTTCTATTTAACGAAGCTCGATACTCACCTCACCCTATAAATCCTGCTGCTAACGATATGATGAGAGCTAGAATCCCAGTCAGCATTTGACCAGCTGTCGAAACGACCGGTGGTGATGCCGCATTCTCGATCACGGTGCCTGGCGCGAAGTAATCCTCCGCTGTTAACCTGTCACCATACTTATCCAGCAATACCATGACGAGTCCGTTCGACCAACCAAAACCAAGTTGTACTTCGTACTCACCTCCAGTACCGTAGCCACCCGAGACTGTCGCATCGTACTGCAAATAAAATTTCATTTTCCCCTTTATTTTAGAAATTTCGAACGACTACATTGCACGAATAACACAGACTGATTTAGAAAAAAATTTGGAAAAGTCAGCGACTCGACAAAAATATTTCACTCCTTAACACAATAACAATATCAATTTTTTTTCAATTTTATTTTAAAAATCGCACAAGAATTTATTTTTATTGCTTTTCTTCGTGGAAATTACCTTTTCGTACATGCTATGCGTTTCGTTGAAAGCCTTATAGTTGCTCCGAACCCATCTCTGGCTGATTTCGTAGGCTAATCGCTGCGCCCATGGATCGCCCGTATTGTTCAACGACATGATGAAGAAATATTGAAGAGGCGGCCAAGCGTTGGGATAGTCCCATTGTTCACCGGAGTGTTCCAACGTCGTCGGTATGCCTCCCTGATTCAACATGATCTGATTCTTTTCGAGGTACTTGAGCACCTTCGACACGTATTCGGACCTTTTCGAAGTGTCATAGCAATCCGTCCATAGAGGCAGGATGTTAGTCGGATAGAAGTAGTCTCGCTTGATGTCGTTCAGCATATCGTAGTCCAGCCAAGCGCCCACCTCCTCGTGCCACAGCACCACCCTGATCGCCTCCTTCCATTTCTCGGCCAAGTCATCGTAATAAGCGGCCTTTGTCTCGTTCCCCATCTGACGACTGTACTGCGCCAGCAGAATGGCGTTTCGTTGTATGATGGTATTCAGATCGACCGGAATTATAGATCTGGTCTTAAGATTTGTCAAATTACCTGGAATCCGTTTTGCTATCAGCCTACAATTCCCTTTAAGTCGTTCTTACGAGCTCTTATGTATATATTAAAGCGCGACCCATTACGACAATTCTAACACACTAAATTTCATTATATGTAATGGAATTGAGCAACGTAGGGCGGTTTAAACAATTACAAAAATGGCACGATCCAACGATCAGAGTTGCGACACGTGCTTCTGTGAAAATGAATTTTAGAGTACTGATGCCTCGAACAATGCTTTCACTTAGGAAACGAGACGGAGAACCTTGAGGCGCACGCAGATCTCATTGAAGATACGGCGTTTAATGTGGAATAGCACGATAATTGTGGGTAACGTGTATGTGTATGTGTGCAATACGTCATTATAGGTTCGATCCATTAAAAAAATATATGGCGAACAGGATGGTGCTCTTAGCTTCTTTTAATTACTTTATTCAAAGTATTAGTTTCAAATAAGCGTCGTAAATAATTAAAAAAAAATTTTGCGCGTAAAAGAATTGTTTTGTTGCAGGACATTCTATATATTTTTTTACACGTATACGTATGTAAAACATCTATTTCTTCTTTGTTGAATCAGAGATATCACTATTACCAGCTCTTATAATTAGTACGGTATGTCATTTGTCATCTCTGTGACAATATAACGCCTTATCTAGCCATCAAAGCTATTTTAATCGTACTTGTGGACATGCATGTAATATTATTACGCCCGACGTCGCTCACCCATAAAGACATCTATTTTCATCGCGCGGAAAGCAATTAAGAAATGATAATTACCCTTGTTGGTACCCTCGTTTACGAACCATCGACTGGAAAAATCCCATCCGGATTCGGCCGCCGTTTTCAATTCCGAATAATAATTGTCTTTCTCTTCGGCGGTTCGAAAACTTTGGCTCGTTAAATAGTCCTCCCTGATCATCAAGTCGCGAGATTAGAAAAAAAACGAGGAACAAAAAAAACCGATGTCAGAATCGATGTCGAAAGTGAGAGTAACTTCGCTAATTGTTAATAAAATTTGTAAAATTAACTTTATGCATCTTGCAAGATGATCGGAATTTCTTGCTAACGCTGCGAGTGTTGCGCAACGCACAAAAAAATTAACGCTTACAATCCGGCATATGAAGGTAATAAGCATAAGAATGTCGTCAAGAGAATAATGCCCCTAAGTGTATACTTTAACTAATTTGCTTCAACTCTAGATCATTTAGCTCCTCTCGAAATTCGCATCGTCATCCGCTACTATTATCAAGCCAGGTAATAGCCAAAGGTCACGGTACTTACTTGTAGGATTCCGGTCGGGGACCCGACGACTCCTCGTAGTATCTGGCGAGCGTATAGTTGATCCCGTCTTTCTCGATTTCCACGGTACGATTGGTCATCCAGAAATCAAACTCCTTTTCCAGCAACCAGAAATTCTCCTTCAGCCAAGCGTCGTCGTGGGTTGTCTTCAGGTACTCGTCCACCATGGGTATCAACAACGGCGGATGCGAACGCATCATGTAGTAGATTCTACCGCCGTTCGGTATGAAGCCGATCTTATCCACTATCGAAACAAAATTGTCTAACATGCCCTTGACGGTGCTGTACATCTCAGACAGAAGCAGACCCTTGATGATCCAATACGAGTCCCAGTAGTAGAACTCGCGAAACCGTCCACCTGGTACGATCACCGGATGCGGCACGTAGATGATTGAGTAAAGATGCTCGTTGATCTTTACGTCATCCCGCATCTTCCTGCCTAGCAGTTTCCAGATATGATTGAGATCGGAGCCAAACTTCCGCAGCTCGTCATCCTCGATGTTCTGCAGGAACTTGGGAGTGGGCGTCCAATCGTCCGGATCCCAGTCCTCGAACTCGTGGCCCGGCGGCTCGAACGTGTCGTTGACAAATTTCTCCACCTGATGCTTGTTCGGTATGTCGTCCACGCTCTTCATGAAGGCCCGGAACGACGCCAGCGTCTCGTTCGGCGGCCGCTTCATCTTCATGTCGACGAAGCTCTTGGAGTCCTTGTATATGGCGGCCATTTGTACCGTGTGCAACAGATCGCCGTGGCAGTATACCTCACTGAAAAGGCACGGTACATGGCTACTTGGCTAATCGAGGAGCACGAGACTCTCTCGATCGCGTGCGATTGGTCATCGCGGCGGTCTCTCTCGCCGGGACCGATCGCGGGAGTATTACGTGGATGAAATCACAGGATAAACTTTGCACCGAAGTAAAAAGAACAAATAAACGTATCTGAGAAAATGATAAATACGACTATAAATTAGACCTACGATAATAATAACGACAACGGAGAAACATTAACGAGAAACTGTGGACGATATAAAAGTTCGTCATGCTTATTAATTATTTTCATAGGTCGATTGAGTAGACTCTAAACCTCCTTTCACTGCAGTGCAAAATCAACCTTGTTGAAAGAAGCTGTGTTAAGGTACCGAAGGTTCCGTCTTGTAGCAAGTTTAAGAAGCACGCTTTTCAATTATTCGCGGTTTTCGCGGTTGGATCGACATCTGGACCAATGTCTCGACCTCCAATTAAACCGGAGATACTTTAGAACGCGCAATCTCTTCAATAAAGATAAAGGAAGTTATAGCCTCTAATTGTGAGAATAAAAGAGCCTGTGGCTTCTAATTGCGAAACAGGATTATCTATTAGCCGATCGTTTTTATCCTCATAAACAACGTCGCTAAAAACGCAGGCAACATGTGTAAGGAATTATCCGTTTGCAGTTTAACAGTAGCAAAATTCCAATCCCGCAATTACGTTTTATTTTTTATTTTTTTTTTTTTCCTATAAACTGTAAGGCATTGTAAGTATCCTGAATCACTTCCGGGTACACCTTCAGCTAGCCCGAAGTGGGATTAGATCAGAGCTCATAAAAAGAACGTGTTCATTCGGACGAGCGCGCGTGTTCATGTGGAAACGAGTTCCGTAAATATGAAAATTCTCTGCGTCGTGTAATTATTATTGAAATCACCAAATCACGACGCGTGAATGTCAGAAGTATTTAAAAGTTTTTAACAATATTATATTCTTTGTCTTTCATATCGATAATTGATTCGTTAAAAAAAGATTGCACTGTACTCAACGCAAGCGAATGCGTAGCGCGTTCAGGCGCGCCATTCTCTCCCCTCGCTTTGCGTTTTCCTCTTCTCTCGCGTAAAATTATTTTTCACCAAATCGCGGTATCATGCGACCTGGCCACCGGTACGTGCGAAATCGCGCGGGTCCCGTTTTCCTGAACGGCCTTGATGAACGACGATGGCCCTCGCGCGAGCACGTGCTCGCGCGTTCCACGAGCTAGGAATGAAATCGATCGTGTATCTGTCTTGCAGAGATCCCGCGCGCTCGCGTGACGGAATGCGCGAGGCGGCTCGCGAAATGTGCCACCTCATTATCATTACTAATATGCGCGCTACAGCCTGCGTCTCGCGAATAAGCGCAAGAAATAACGTTTTCCCTCCTCCCCGCTCGCGCACTGGAAAACAGACCGATTGCCTTGTTACGCGTTAACGAGAACATTACCTGCGAGAATCCGCGGCCAGTGGATATGCAAATTTTCGCGGGGACTCCGAACTGTGAGAGCGCTCGATTGTCAGTCCGCGATTACGTGCCGACACGATCCTTTTAACGCAAATATAATTATCCGCGTGGAATAACTGCACGCGTGGAAGCATCTTTTAATCGAGACACGTCGCATAAATACGGGAGTACTTTCCAGGCAAAAAATCTTTGCAAAAGGAATATCTTTGAAGAGATCGAGATACGAGATCGTCAAGTTATTGTTATCTCATTAAACTGTTCCTGGAAGAATATGATTTAAAGGAGTTTTTTTCATGTCAAGTCTATTTGCTCCGCCGTCAGATTATCTATGCTAATACATTTTTAAATGAATAGAAACGATGGCGTGGGAATGATAGCGCGATTTTTAGCGTTTGCGTCATCTAGCAGTGACCATGATAATTCGTTTTTAACACATTCGTATAGGCGATAACCGTAATCGTTTCGCTTCTGTTATTTTTTGTCTACCAGTATTATTTTTTGGTTACCAGTAAGCCTTACGTCTATAATTACGCGTAATATGTTGCTAATTACTTGCTTTCACGCGACAACCTAATTAAAAAATCGACTAACTTTTATTTGTCATTCTATCAAATAATATATCGATATTATTTTTTTTTTTTTACGTCAATGGCGCGTATAAAAAATTATTGTGAAAAATAACAGTAGAAGAGAGAGAATTACCGCAAACAGATTTGATAAGCTCGTATCAGATGTATCGAATCACGCGATATCAACGATAAATTGTTTTAATTACATATTGATTTAATTAACATGCCAAGCGTGACTTTGGGTATTGCGACAGAAGTATCCGTGTCTACTCCTAATTATTTTTTCGCGACAGGATCTGCATTTGATATTCTATACCAGGGTGTTTATTCAAATTATGTAATGGAATTCTTTGAGAATTTTCGAATTTCCCAAAAATTTTATCAAAAATTCCAGAGTTAAGATTAAAAATTTTTTTGAAAGCTTTGAAATAAATTCATTATAAAAGAAAAAAATACTCAAAGAAACAATTTTGTCAGAAAAATACAATTTAAAAGTAAAATTCCAAAATTTTTTTTAAATATCAATAAAATACTGTAAAAATCCACGATTTTTAAGGGTGAAAAATAAATTTCTTGAAAAATCCTCCAGAAAAGTTTTCCTGAGTTTTTCCAGTAAACATTCTGTACATGCATTCATTAACCACCGGATACAAATATTCGTTTACATGTAAGCAAACGCCCCGTCAAACTGGATCATCCGATGAAAACCTAGTACGCGTCTTAGATTAAAATGTCATTGCGGTCTTGGCCAAGAATAGTGGCCTGATCGCGCCACTTTATTAAGACGTCATTCGAAAGATCTCCGGAAGATTCAATTTGCTAAGCTCTAAGCGCGTTCGGCGTCTCTCGTATATCCTTTACGCATCGTGTTATCCTATATGCCTTCGTTACGCCACAAATCGAGTCAGACACGCGCCACTTCGGTAAAAAAACACAAGATGTCTTTCAACAAGGATCAGCAGTTAATCGTTATCACAATCGCGAAATATGCGCCTATTACTGGATATACCTGCACGTTATCTCGGAAACGTGATTCCGATCTGCCTATGTCGCGACATGCTTATACTCGACAAACATGTTTGCATCATGTGACCCGCAAGACGCAAGAAGTTCTTGCTTTCTTGGAAGACATTACCGAATTTCGTTCGCGAATTCGCAGGTAATTCTATACCTATCATCATCCAGAACCTATCATTATTCACTAATTACGACATCGCGATCCTTAAGCGCTTTAGGAAAAGGATTATTATGTATTTTTTAAGCAATTTTATCGAGAAATAAATAGTGGATATATATTTCTTTTATTAAATGATGATTATTCCCTATTCTGCGGAAAGTATTACGTAGATTTTGTGGCGCAACGCCAAAATTCGCGGCATGCACACAACATGTGTACAAAGATATTCAATGTTTCTAGGTACTCCAATACAAATTAAATGTTCTGACTTAATTAAAACTTTACCTAGAATTCTTAATCAATCTAAATAATACTAAATATTATCCTATATAATTGATCCTATTAATAAAATTCAAAATTTTAATAGTACGTTTTATATGTGTCAAATGTAAATATCGGAAGATAGTAAATTTCCTCTGACGTTCAAACGAGTATGCAAAATTACGGAGGAGCACGATACACAATATCGTCCATGGCTTTATCTCACGTGGCATTAACAAGTCGATAGATACCCTTCTTCATTGCTCGCTTCGTTAAAAAAAAATCGTGACGTATCTGTAAAAAAACAGTTTCGACCTGATTCCTTCCCGTATCTATACCGAATAATCATTCGCTATTTAAAAATACATTACATATCGCGAGTAAAAAAATATTTTTAAAACAGTGTGCTCCATATACATGCGTAACTTTAACAATATGCACGTTTCATTTGCATTCAAACGAACGTACAAGATCACGAAAAAATCTTTGTAAATAAATATAAAATTCTGCGCACTCTTACCCCTCACCTCCCCCTGCACCCTGATCATCCTCTTTTTGCGTGCGGAGAAACGAACGCCGAATCTTAGGGTAGGGATGCTGGCAACGCGTGGCGCGTCATCGATCGCGCGAGTGAAAAGTTTCCGTTGCAAATCAACGCATACGAGGTCCACCATTAGCATGTGCACACACACACGTACAGACGCTGCAAAGGTCATGCTCATTGTGCTTGCGGAACACGCTAATTTAGAGCCCAACTTGCCACGCGCCTGATTCCGGGACGAGGTTCATTGCTAAGGTCATTTCCCTAAATGTTCGCGTCACGCGTGCCCGCTAATGCAATATCGCATACGTAATCCCGTCGGTTTAAAGCGACTCAGATTCCTTAGTGCGTCAAAGGCCCAATTATACTGTATAATCGCGTCGCGCGAGAAAAAGGAAAGCGCAAAATTTGAGAAGCGACTCGTTTACGATCATTCCTTTCATCGATAATTTATTTTCTCTATTTTATTTAACAATTATATATTTTTTATGCATTTTTATTAAAATAAAATAACAAAGAAAAGGAGAAAAATTGCGCACTGACTTAATTTCAGACCACTTTTCTACGTATGTTTTCGTAACACGTGGTTCACATCTATGTCAAAATAAAATAGAAGTCACTTGGGCAAGGACCCAAATAACAGGAAGGCACTTTAGTCTGTAAACGATAAAATGCTTTTATGCTTGAAAAATGCTATATATTCTTAATAAACTAGTAACATCACGTGAGAAAAAATATATTTTGCAAAAGTTACACGTGAGAGAATGCCTTATAAAATTCAAATATATATAATGCTCATAAAATAATGAAAAACAAAAACAAGAGACTTTTATAGCAAGTAAAATTGTTCGCTAGTCTATCGAGGAAATTTACTGACTGACTGACTGATACGTACGTGACAGACTATTTTTATTGCCGCATCAACGACATGCCTCGTCGTTGTCGACGAAGTCTCGTGACATTTCCTCGAAGCATTTCCTTTGATACCTAAGACCGATAGCTGTCGGAATTTACTCGTCTAATGTCGCAGAGACGCGACTTTCTGACAAATAGTCAGTGACGGATACTTAAACGAGCGTAATAAACCTTTGACTTTTAAAGTTTTTCACGCCTGATGCAAGAAGCGAACTTTTAAAAAAAAATTACAAAAAATATTCGTACAAATGTATCCTACTTTCAGAAAATCTATTTTCAAGTTAGGTTTTCTTTAAGAAAAGTTCAGAGTTGCAATGAATATTGTTATATTGTCGATCACATGTATCTATACTGACGAGGTTCCACTTTGCATCTTTCTACACGCGATTAACTCCCGACAGTGGGTTTTTGTTCCAACATTTCGTCTATTTCTAATAACGATCGGAATAATTTCGAGCGAATTGCAACAAACCATTCCAAAAATAACGCGAGACTACAAACAAAATACTTTTATATGCGGCCAATAAACAACTTCAACACAAAGTATATCTTGCGTTTTAAATAAAAAAATAATAATAATACCGCCATTAAATATGAACGTTGTCAATGACATTGGGGAAAATTTGAGCTTCCCTCATTTCTTTACGTAATAATCCGTAATTTCGTATAAAGATGCATATACAAAATACAATAATTGCCTAATCTTAAGTAATTGATCTTACATCCTTTGATAATTCTGTTTCTGCAAACGATGATTAGTCAAACAGGTGTACGATAATTGGGATATGAAATTTTATGCAATTACGTCTAACGTAATCGGTTACGTATAAGTCAGTGGCGTAAAAAGCACTTTCAAGTGCCTATCTCGGATATCTTCTACACAAATCGCGATAAATGATAAATCTGTTACAGAAAATTCTCAAACGTTTTATTTGAGATTTCTTTCTCATCTTCGTTCGCTTCAACGTTAATTAAGAGCAAATGTTCGTCGAACGCGACATATTTATGAGGACAAGTGACATATTTATGATGAAAAATAAATTGCTAAAAAAAATTTTTTTATCGCCGGTCGTTTTAAACTGTAGACAAGTATCAATGTTAGAGACAATGTTCTAGCATCTAACACGACGAAAAATGCGACTCGACCGCAGTTTATCGCAGCTTCGAAGGCTAACCGCAGTAGTATCGGTTTCTAGCGTAATTTAAGCAATTATCTGTTAACAACAATGACTCTGCCATTGATCGCGAACGGCGACACGATCGCGGGAAAAGAGAGGGTGCGAAAAGAAAGAGTCATTCGAATCGAGTACTTGGGATGGGTCGAGAGACGAGTCAAGGGCTGGAATTTCGTTTGGCTGGTTCTCTAGAGACACTTACCTTGAACACGGGGGCAGTTTCGTCGTGCCCGTGTTATCCGCGATAGCAGTGTTCGGTAGAACGACGAAAAACATGAAGAGCGCAGCTTGCACCAGAGGACGTAACATCGAAACGGAGCATGTCGGAACCATGGCCATTTTTTTCGCTCTCTCCCTCTCTTTCTCTCCCTTTCTCGGTTTCGTACTACTTATACGTATACGTGTACGATCTACAATCTTTTCTTTTTTCCTTTTGTCTCTTACTGCCAAATATATATCGCGATTATCCGATTTTACGTTACACAAGCACGCGCGGAGAAGCACGGGCGCATCACTTTTTCTCTTGAGGTTTTTTTTACGGAAAAATATTATACAAAATAAAAAGGAAGGAAAAAAAAGAACCAAAACCGCTTATATCAAAAGTCAGATTTTAACGACTTAGCTGTCGGACTTTCCCTCCTTGCTTTTTACCGAGAATCGAAAAGCCGTCTCTTCGATCGTATATGCGCGTTTCCTTTTTTTTCTTTTTTAATGTTTCTCTCGCTTTTCCTTCTCTCACCTCCTCTTTCACTCTTGATCTAGCAACTCTGCTTTCTTCGTTAACTGATTTTCCCCCGCTTTGTTCCTCTGTTATTTGATTTTCCCTGTTTCTTTTTTTTAAGATTCGGCTCAATTCGACAGTGTCTCTCGACTTCGTTTTTTTTTTTCGAGCGAGGGGTACGAGGGTGATGGCGCGCGCGCGGATGATGATCCTGATGCGAGTGATCCTTACTTTTTCGTGATCGATTTCGGATGCGGGCCCACGAACTTTCGTAGCCGACGGGGCGGTCTCAGCTCCAACAGCGAGGCCGCATCTCCCCTGCAACACAAAAAGCAAAAAAAAAACAGACGTTAGACACGTGCAGAACAGAATTCAAAGTCAGAAGATTTCGCTGTTAATATCGTATTCGCACGTGTACTTATGTCATTTACATTCTAATACATCTCTTCGCAATGGATTTCTCGCTTACCATTAGACGTCTATAAAATCAATAAAGCAAAAAAAATCTCTGAAATCAATTTAATGTTAACCGTAAAGTTTTACAAATGCATTGCGCTTTGCAAATATACCCGTGGAAATTGAAATACTGAAATAATGTCACTTTTAAACTTGTGCTCTCGGAAAATGGAGAAACGTAGTTTCGCTTTCCAAGGTGCACGCACGGATAACCGTTTGGTTCTTGCTGGATTTTTACGTCAAGGAAACATAAAGTCGTCCGCTGGCTGATACGTAGCATAATATCAGAACCGGTAAATCGATACTACCGTACTCTCATTAGTTAATTGCTGCACTCAACGCATTTGAATTATGCGGCGAGTTGTGATTTGTGAGTCACATAAAAATAAGCGGGTGTGCGTTAGAGCGCGGCGCCGCGCCGATCATCGGGACGATAAATGTGCCACGCACAATGAAGAACGATCCTGGGATCCGTCGCAATGAATCATTCGCGAATAATTCAATTCACGAACGGTAATCACCGTAATGCGATTCGACAATTAAAAGGAAGAAAGTACGTCTTTTATATTACAGCCGTTATTTAACGCCAGCTTGCGATAAAACTCTTTGTCGTTTTTCACGAATGATGTCGACCTCGACAAAGAACCTTGAATAATTTTAAACATTGTACAATATTTAGATTTTGCAAATTAATATATCATGTGTCGTAACTCTAATTAACACTGATGTTACAAAAAGCCGGTATGTGAATAAATATAGAGCTACAAATTTTATACAATTTATTGATTTGTTAATATAATTGTATTAGAAAGATCTCACAATTCAGAGTATATTATTTCGTTAAATCAATTTTTAATTTTGGTAATTTAAAATAAAAATACGACAATAATCTAACTAATTTCTTTAAGAATTTTCTTCTTTAAAAAAGAAGAAATCAATTTTGATTTTAAATTATTTAATTGTTAAATATTACAATTTATTAACATAATATATATTTAATTTATACTATATAATTTATGCAATTACCAATATATTGTTATATTATATATATAAATATATATGCAATTAAAATTTAATAATTCAATTTTCATTAGTTGTTTAATGTACATAGATAACACGTATTAAAGATTTATGATAAAATGATATAAAGTAAAAATGTGAAATTGCAGATTACGAACAGCTGTGAAATTCCGATCGTAACTTTCAAGAAGCGTTTTATTTTTTGCACAATCGCTCGCCATTGAAACGTGTATACGTATCAGCGACATGCTCATTGAGTTTGTCAATACCGGTCACCAAATTGGCATCACTCGCGCTTATTTCCGTCCCTAAATGGCACCGGCTACATTTAGCCACGGAGTAACCACGAGTGCGATACGTGTCACCTGCCTGTTCTCGATGTTGCTGCAGACATCCAGGACAGAATCGGTGATAAATGATAACCATCAGTAAACATTAACGAATAATTAATTTCGCAACATTATCACAAGTTTAACAAGTTTCCTTTCCTCTCTCGCAATTCTCAGCAATCAATATTCAATTTAAAAATTTGGAAAAAAGAAGCATACAAATGCGATTATTGTCAACTTTCCGTGAAATTCTACTTTGCTATTTGTACGTTTGTCACAGAAATAGCGATGAGTATCTTTCTACGATATTTACATGTGCTTTGGAAAGCCAATAGATGCGCAGTAAATATAGAAAAGGTAACTGAGTTTTAATACACCGACCGATTACTTGATTGATGCAGTGATTTGACGATTCGGAATTACAAGTTAATAATACGTATTTCATCACAGCATCCTCCTGATGCCTCGCGATAAGGTAATCCATCGTAATCGTAGGAAAATTCTGCGAAATTACAATAAACGAGAGTACAAATAATTGCTTGCATTCCCCGCGTTAATCCTATCTATTCAAAGATTTCGGTAGAATGATAAAAGTAGAAAGTAAATCAGTAATTATAACTATCGTTGCAATTGGAGTGTCTTCTGCCTTCGACGAGCGCAATGCGCCGATAATTACTTACGGAATGTACACTAGTCACAACC
The DNA here is from genome assembly GCF_013373865.1 of Monomorium pharaonis. Classification (NCBI taxonomy): domain Eukaryota; kingdom Metazoa; phylum Arthropoda; class Insecta; order Hymenoptera; family Formicidae; genus Monomorium; species Monomorium pharaonis. Next base: position 1,149,312 of record NC_050476.1, read on the forward strand.
TTCGCGTATCTTTCCAATCTCCTGGTCGAGACGTTGCGGATAAGTTTTAGCCGCGCTAAAAAGTTTTCCTTCGGGCCGCGTGATCGGTTCGCTCGAGCTCCTGATCAAGCGCCAGCTCGACGCGCGTAAAATTATCCCTCGAGAACGTGACGGATCACAGCAATGGGACTCTCGTGGTCTCTGGTCTAATTGCAGCCACCGATGCTGGACGACGAAACCTTCGGGATGGGATAGAGCTGCGGGAAAAGGAACCGAGAAGCGGGAGACACGGTCAAAGAAGAAGTAGAAGAAGAAGAAGAAGAAGAAGAAGAAGAAGATGACGAAGAGGAAGAGCGAAAGAGGAAGGAAGGGAAGGAGTACGCCGACACAATGCACTAGCCTCTCTTTCTCTCTCGCCGAACGGGATGAGACGACTCCGCAACTCCAGCAACAATGCACACGGTGCAGCGTGCGTCGTGCGACTGATTCGCGCGTCCCACGCGACTCGCCTTTTAAACGGCGTTACGTCATGTCGCGCACGAGTCGGGCCTCCGGCGGTACGACCGCCGATTGGACGAGAGCGGCATGCCGGCCGTGACGATTGGCCGACGCGGGACACACACCCCGCGACGGATTCGAATTTCGAATGCGTTCGCGGCGAGACGCGGATTTAAACGAGAGAGAGAGAAAGAGATCCGGATTTATAGGAGAGGCGACTGGAAGCTGCTGTTGCTGATGCTGCGCGCGTTTCGCAGAACGAAAACGAATCCGTTGCATAGAGACGGGACGGTCAAGCACAATGACCTAGGAATTAAATCGTGCGTGTAAAATTTTTCAAATGTCCCGACAGACAATTAGCGCCTGAAACTTGCTGAAGAAGATCACGAGCTGAGAGAAAGAGAGAGAGAAACGTAATTTTGTTTAGGCTCTTACTCGAGCACATGCACCGTGAAGTTTTAAATATCATTTCAAGCATATCTCATAATAAATCCAAGCCACTCGTATTAAAACTGCAAGATCTCTTGCAATCGTAAACTCGTGACATTCATAAGTTTCAGCTATTCTTAACTCTCTCGCACGAATAAGTAACATTATATGATGGATATTATTGGAACTTTCTTACGGATAGGGAAATGTCAAGATGGAAGAAAAAAACCATGTACGTAAACATTAATCGAGCTCTGACGTCTACATTCGTAATTTCTCTGTAGTTATGGTATACCCGTGACGTCGATCGCCAACAGTGAAAGTATCGCAGGAACGTACGAAATGGTTGAGAACTTTGCACAATTGACGGAAGCGAACGTCGGAAATGGGACATTCATATACAACATTTTATTTAGCTGTAAGCAAAGCTGTTGCAATAATCGGAGGATCTTTTTCCTTTCCCTCAAAGAGTTCCCGTAAATTCGTTCGTAGCGGAACAAGGTATATAAATTCACGAGAGGCCGTGACAAAACGATCATTCGTTTCGTGCAGGTAAAAAGTAGGCCGTGCGCCACGGTTCATTGACAGTAAGCGAAAATGTACTTCAAGGTTGCTTCAACTGAACGGCAAAAGAAGATTGATTATTGTCAATAGAATGTACGATGTAAATCGCGACGTAAGCTGTCAATTGTTGGATCCAACGGAATATTCCACGTGTATCGTCTTTTCGTCGTCTTATTTCTTCGATAATAATCGTATCGACAGAAAATCGTGACGGTCAAATGCAGTTATCGTCGCCTATTATTGCGCAATCGACGTTATATAATCCTTTTTATAATACTTTGAATCACCACATGAGCTTTCCACTCACGTTCCTCGTGCGGATGACTAGATCGCCAGTTGCATTATTCTAAACGGCGCTGAATACATACGCGCATATGCTTAACATTTGTCTAATTGTCCGCCGTTCAATAGAAATTGCCCGAGGAACGAAAGATGAGACAGAGGCGTATGAGTTTTACTCATCGGCGGAACAGAAATTGCGCTCTCATTCCAAAAAAGATATAGGGCACAGTGATTAGATCGCACTTCACCTATTTTCACAACGACTCGCTCTTAATCTCGGTATCTTATCTCGCGCGCGCGTGTACGTCTCCTCTCGACAGAAAATTGGCACGATCGCGATCGCTTTTCTACCACCGTCATACATCCTCGCGATGTCGAAATACTTTTGGACCGTGAATCGCGCCGCTTTACGTAATCGCGCGGCATTCTTCCGTTTCCCGAGCTCTCGAGACGATCCAAGTACTCGGCTTGCAGATTTTCAAACAGTTTTCGAGTCAAGCTTTCCTACTTTTCACGATTATAACGAACTGCAGATCCGTACACGGTGCAATGACTTGGTCCCGGCGGTGGTCGCAACATGTAACGTTACTTTTTCGTTGCGTCATGCGTTTCGAACCTGTCTAACACGATAAATACAAACACCGCGGTTATATGTCTCCTTAATGCAACGAGTTAATCGCGTGTAATTAAAACTTAACACTTTTGCGCACGTCGCTAAATGCGATTAAACCGTGACTGCCATTTTGTTTTTATATTCGCGACTCTGCCGCAGTCCGCTACTCCCACGAGGACGATAAGAGAACACACACACACAGTAATGAACGCAATTGACATTTAATTCTCTTATCGAGTGCGATTCTTAGTCAGGATAACGCGAGAGAACGCGCTGACAATTAATCTGCCTCATGATGTTCTTCGCTTAAACGCTCGTCATTATCTACGATCTCGTTTTACAGGTACCATCATTTCTGCGCGTATTTGCGCATCTTTGGAGGCAATTAGCGCGTTGTCGCGTGTCATCCCGTGACGAATTCGCGCCTATTGAGGAAAGTTTCTTATTGGACGGGATCGTTTAAGCCCCCGCCGTGTTCGTCAGTATCACAAGCGGGATCTGCTTTTCGCGGAAAAACCGGCTTACCGGACACGCGATGCTCTTTAAACAATTAACCGACTTGAACTCGAATCCAACTAGCCGGTCGGAAAAGCACGGAGAAGATTAATTGCCGTCGGTATGAACTTTCTTTCAACACTTTCCCTCGCGGTGTTTTGCGTGACCGGTGTTCGCCGAGCGCGATCGGATGCCGCGACGTTTCTTGCGCGCGGCAATTCCATTTCAATCAAATCGCGCGAATGTAAAATTGCAAGATCGATTCCCAGTAGTGGATGGACTTTCCTCTTACTTGTCGTCGAAAATTAATGCCATTTTCACGCGGAATAAGTAAGAGAAGAGAATTTCATCAGAGAACGCTATCAAACGCATCGCAGGGTCTAAATTCAATCTAGTGACAATCATTCTATTATGGCGATTCAGATTGACGATTGTGTCGTTGATCTAAAAATATCCCAGAAAATTGTGCATTGATAATAAAATTATCTGTAGCTAGAAACGTCTATGCAATAATCGCACACTGTTAAATCTATTTTTGTAATTTAAAAAGTTGTATTCTCGTTATTCGATTACTAGCACCGGTAGCATGGGGAAACAGATAAATGTTATAAGGTGAGGCATTCGTATAACACTCGAGTGTCGGAACTATCATTCTGTGGGAGATAACGAGTTGATAGCGAGTCTTAATCTTATCATTAAGGAAATTCATCTGTCGCCACGATTGAGATGCAGGCATCGTTCAAAAAGTAATTTGCACTTTGCCAGAAAAAAGAGAATTTGATACAATCGCCTGTCAGAATCACGACTTCTATGAGCGCAAGGTGTAAACTTTATACGAGTTATCGTACAATAAACCATATCTCTCAGCGCTCTATGAGTGAGTAATGCAGACGAAATAAGGATTTCGCGTAGCAGAGCGAGAAATTTATGAACGCAATCAAATGTAATGTAAAAGATATAGCGGCAGTGAAATCACGATTCATTGCAATTGAATCGTACGAGGATTCCGATCACCTTTTCCCTTCCTATTTTATAGAAGCAACTTTGCGGCGGAAGGCCGCAAAATTCCAAGGCACGCAGGCAGCCAAAGGTGGCGCGAGAGATTGCGTTACGGCGCCTTCGCACTTACAATTAATCGCGACACGCCGCAGTCGAGTGGACATCGTTTTAGCGACAATCATTCTATTGGCTATTTTTAGCCGGAAATAGGTCGGTGTGCGGAGGGTTGGATGGCAATAAGAGGCCATGCTGAATAGTTTCTGCCGGCGGGTAGCCACGTCGCCGAGCCACGAGGCTCGAGAATCACCGCCGTTCGAATCAATTATATCTTCATGGGTGTCTTTTCATCGTCTCTCGTCCCTCCTCTCGTCTACGCGATTAGAATCTCCAGCCCGCACGGCGGCGCATTAATGACATATCTCTCGGTTGTCTTACAAATATATATATATATATATATATATTTGTGAAAAAAATACCGCGCGAAATTGCCATAGTTGGTGAGTTGATGGGACACTGTAGCTTCCGAATCGCATCAATCTGTCGCCGCGATTACCGCAAACGATGTTTTTTCAGTGATTCATGGCATCGAGAAACGTCGCTGTCGGAATGTGACATATCTAAGCTGTGAATCTCAAATGCGAAGAGACCGCTAATCTAGATTGCAGGGTTTATTTTCAACAACAAAAATAATCTCAGGTGGGCGCGCTTGTCGGAAAATAACCTAGATGTACAATAATTTAGTACTAAATTTAAGCCGATAAGATATCTCGAAGAGGATAAGCGCGATTTAAGACACATAGACACGTATGAGTTCGCCTATTAACACGTGGATTGATTAACGACAACGATCTCGGTTGATGGATGCTCTCGCGCGCGATGAATATATTTGAGTATGATGAGCTGGAATCGCCGATGTTTACGCATGTGATGACACTCGTGCATCCCGTATTTATCTCTTTCCGGGAAACCCTCTCCTTTTTTTTCTCATCGAAACTCTTGCTCGTTCACCAACTTCTAACAGAATATCAATAAGTTTCTTCACATCCTTTTTTTTTGACGCGTATAAATTTTGTACGTCGGAAATTAAAACAATTTGATTTCCCTGACAGAATCAGCATTGATAAAAAATCTTAAGTATTGCGAAATATGTTGAATTTCAGAATCAAAAATTTTCTTCTCTATATACTAATAATTATTAATATAACAATCAATAAAAAATTATTTGTTAATAATTATAATTAAATATAATTACCATTAGACTAATGATACTTAAAATAATTATTTCTTTAAATAGGTTAGCACGTTACTTCGCATTTTGATTACTCGAAATCAATATGTTTAAGTCGGATGTGATTGTCGGATCTTGCTTTGTAAAAAATTGACAAGGAATCGCAGGTGTGCAATACAATAATTTAGATTTGTGTCACCATGCAAGGATAAATATTCATATCTATCACGCTCATCAATCAACAGACAAACACACTTACACATGAGCTTACGTAAAAATCCTGTTTTTTTTTTCGTTGCGTATCCAAAGGATTTCCGCAAAGTTACACGAACGAATTGTTTTTGTCTGAGACGGGTTTCGATTTTTCCCAGAGCAATCAATCATCACAGCCTTAAATTATTGCAAGAGTAGTTAGAACAAGTATTATCAAACATGTGCGTTTGTTTCTATTAAAGATATACGTTGTGTACTAACAAAAAAGTTATTTTTTACATAGTTATTAAATTAATATCAAAATTAAATACGTTTTTCTCAGTCGAATATATTATAGATTTACGAAAATTAGAGTGCATCTTTTAAAGTTGATTCGTACTTGGATTCAGTTGGAACAAAGGTTGCTAGAAGCGAACTTAATTCACAATGCGAAAGGTCGAGCCGATCAGCCAGTGATGGCAAATAATTATTAATAGCAATAGGCAACGGCTACAAGGCGTCAAGGAATTAATTACCGCGCGTAACGACACTAATCGTTAAGCAATTCAAGAATTTGTCATCATCTATTCAACACGACTAACACCGCACCTGTGTAAATGCGGCTCGCAGCCGCGCGATCAAAAAATACACGTGCACTTCACCGGAGGGTCACATGTTGTCCACGCAATGTCGTCGGCTTCACGCTTTCTCGAGCAATCGAAAAACCAATCAAATTGAAAAGACGTCGAGATACGAATCGTCGCATGCGCCGGTTATTAAGCTTTCCTGACGTAGCGAGGGATTCTCCCGGCTTTGCGTGCGTCGCGGCATTATGAAAATGAATCGACAAACGTCCAACCGCTATTGAGAGAAAGAAAAATGCCAACGATCAATCGTTCGTGAAATAATAGGCTTCTCTTTTCTCACGCGAATATGAGTCTCGAATCGGGGAAGGTGTCATCACAGGTAAGAGCATCGTCTCGATGAGCCTACATGCATTCCCCGGTGCTCATCGGCGACGCAAACGCGCGTCGATTAACGATCGTAAATACATCTAAATCATGCAGAAACTACGTATGACTACTCAGGCACGATTCAATGGAAAATGACGGGGAGTTACGATCCGCATCCGCCTTCGAGGAGGAGTCCGAAGGATCACGCTCAGCCGCGAGCTAATCATTCGTAGCTAACGAGCGGAGAATTTATTTTGTAACGGTGCACGTCATCGTCGGCCTATTGTCCGTACGAACGTCGAAAGAAAATACGAAAAGAAAAGAAGGAAAACAAGTGCGATCGCGATTACGCAATGTACAATTTCCAATTGTTATTTCGAATTGTTGCGCCGAGAACGAAGAACAAATACGCGAACGAGATGAATGTCTCGCGACATCAAGGCTACAATGAATCCGATTCACAGTAATTAAATTACCTCGTAGATATCCCGTATGATCCCGTACAATCGTCGACAATGATCTTAATTTATTGTTCAATCGATCCCATCGACGAAAACTGCGTTCTCTTGTCTTACGGCCAATGTCGTACGCAAGTCCCTGAGTTATGTAATACGTAATTGTGTTTCCTCTAACGCGAGCCGTGGGGGCAGCGTCAGATTGACATAATTCCAAATGATGATATTGCATTCCGCGATGTTGAGAATAATGCACAAGTACGGTAAATCACATTCAGGCGAGAGCTAATGAAAACTCACGAGCAATTTCCATCGAGTTGAGATTAAATTGAAGACACTGTTTCTTTCTAGTGCAATTAAGAAAAATGAAATTATCATAACGTAATTAATTAAAAAAAAATTATATATACATATTTATTAAATATAATCACGTTACATAAAAATACGGAGGAAATTATAAGAGGTTTTCATTTAACTGTCATGTTAATTAACATTTTTTGAAAATCTCTGTATGATTCTTTGTTCGTATCTCACTAGACAGATGATTGATAGACAGATTCGCAAAACGTTAAGTTCAGATCCATAAGTTCACTAAGGCATTTCTACCACATTTCTACCAACGTAGATTAACTTTAATCTCGATTTAATTTACTCTTTATTGTTTTCTAATTTTTAGAAGTAGAATAAAGTAACAAGTTAATAAAAACAGGTCTAAACCTAAATAATAACGCTTGGTCATCTCTATGGGATGCAAATTTACTTTTTTTTGTTGCTGGTTGTCGTATTGCTAGAATAATGGAGTTTATTCCAGAATTTCGAAACCCAGAACTTTTATCTCCACAGTTAGGGAAACGCCTATGTGTACCACTGAAAAGGCGACACAAGGAGCTGGACTGTGGACAAAGTTGCCTGGCTAAAGATATCTGGCAACGACTATGTACTCTCAGCGTCGCATTCTCTCCACAAGCTACACCTGTGGAGGGGATGGCTGTTGTATTTGCAATTTGGCAGCTTCAACTGTAAGTTGCAAATTTTTTATTAACTGTGGGTGTAATCAATTTGAACAAATGCTTCAAAGCACATTTAACTATTTTTTAAAAAGAAAAAAAAAGAAAAATTACTTTGAGATCGAGAGTCTATTCTGCAAATTTCCATTCAAAAAGAAGCAGTACTGCCATCTTCTGATACGAGCTTACGCCAAAAGGATTTGCACGTCGATGAATAAGAGACTGTCGATAAAAATGTCGTCGATAAGATAGACGACATTCGTCAGTCGGTACAAAAAAAAGAGGTAAACGTTCGAATTTTATTACTTTGTTGCAACATAGCACTTTCATGTATACACAATTACGCGCGCGTAACAAATAAATAATTGCAAAAATTTTACGTGTAATTGTAAAAAAATTGGCTTATATATATTGGCTGAAATCGCTAGAAACAAAGAGACCAAAAGAGAAAATGCAGCATTACTCAATAAAATAAAAAAAGTATTCATAAATTTTTAATAAATTCAAGTTTTGTTTATCACTGACAATTACGAGTTGTTATATCTCCATACACGTTACAATGGGGCCGCACCTCGAACGATCGCAAACGCATCCTCCCCGAAAACATTGCATCACGTGGGAATAGATGCATCTTCGAATTTTAGCCCGAATAAGACTCGCGAGCGAGCGCGTTATTCGAAGGTAAAGATACCTGGTCGGCTGTCACAGCCCTGACAAAAATACATTGTTGCTCTGTTAAACTCCCACCCGCGAATTGTTTAACGGTTTAATGTGCATCGCGCGATTGTGTTTTACGTAAAAACGCATTTCAATGTATCTAGCGCAATTTTAGATAGCAGTGGACCGTACGAAAGCAACCGGAATAATGACATTATCTTATCGGTTCAAAGTTTGTTTTGTATCCGTAAAATACATTTAGTAATATTCAACATACCGTCGTGAAATAGAACGTGTTAACGCATGACAAATCACATGGTCGGATATATGCATTATTTATACCCGAAATTTCGTGCAGATGCTGAAAGTTAATCAATAATGTTAAAAAATCGTAATAAATCGCAATCTTTTTAATATGACAGAGACCGAGTACACGCGTGCGTTTTATCGCTCGGCTACCCTTCGAGACTGCAAAGAAAACATTTTCGGCTCCTCGTGAAACTTCACTTCGCGAGATTATTGCCGCGTGGAAAATTTTTATCGCCGTCCGCAAGCACGATGAGCCAATCAGTCCCGACCGATTTGCAGGGGAGAGACAAAATAATAAAGAACGCAATAGAGAGAACACGCGGTTCTGCAATTATTTCATTGTGCCGCGATGACGTCAACGAGAGTGCTCGCCAATCGCGTGTGAGTTGCGAGCAAATCCCAAGGCAAAATCGGCGAGCAAACGGTATCAGCGCCAAGTTCAATTAAAATTGATTTCGCGATCGTAGACGACAGAGAAGACCCTTCACCTTCGACAATGGAGATTAATTGCGAACGTCAGATATCGTACGATAAAAATTATGATCGAGCTACTTAGTGACTTAAGAACCGAGGGAAACGAGCCTCCGTCCTGCCGTGTAATCTAAAGCTAAAAAATTATTTTTCGCGTAAAAATGAAAGCGTAAAAATTATTTTACAAATTATTAATCGTCATAGATTATATAAATATGCAACAATATATAAGAATTATGATGAAGTATCTTAAGAGCTAAATGACGCTTTTTATAACTGTCATTAATATAATGTATGTTTTAGTATACTTATAATTTATGTAATAATAATTAATAAATTCGAAAAAATAAAAATATGTAGCTGAAGCTAGCAGCCAAAGGCAGCAGCCAAACGCCGCGTGGCCAGGACCGAACATCATATAGGCGTTTCCAAGAGGCACCATTCAATCAAACGTTAAAAATTCCCTGATAATGAGATTTTGAACGAACTTTGAAAAATTTGCATAGGGTTTAGTCATTACAATACATAATCGATCATTTGCGACAAGACTTGTAATTTACCAATTGTTATAAATTTTTTAAACTAATTTTTATCGTTTTACGCGCCTCACGCCTAAACGCAAAATACGATTTCCTCCAAATTTAGCTGGAAATATCTTGTAACACACAAACGACTGATCGATCATTCGCGGGATGACGTGAATTAATTTAAAAAATTTATAATAATTAGGAAAATGCACGCCCTGCTAGCTTCAGCTACATAATAAAAATGTTACAATTTTTTGACTTTGCTATTTTAACGAAAATAGAACAGAATTTTTTTTAATGCTCTAACAATGGATCTGTGAAGCTGGCACGACATTCTGTTAATATCAAAAAACTTCGCAAAGTTTTTTGATATTAACGTTAGCACATTTTTTCATTTTTATTTTTTTTCATATAAGAATTGTAGAACTCTTGTTTATTTTTATAATCAACTCGAGAACCATGAAAAATGTTACTAGAACTCTATTTTTTTATATTAACAGAATGTCGTGCCAGCTTCACAGATCTTCTGACGGGTCTATATGTGGTTCAAAAATTTACAAAACGGAAGAATATTGTTTAAAAAAGCAGTAAAATTTGGCAACTACTGCTGTTCAAGAATCACTGACAACTATACAGATTAACAACGCGCTTGCATTACGAAATCACGTGAGAATACGACTCACGATGAATCGAGCATTTGTGAACTCGAATTTTGCATGTAATCATTCTCGGATTTTACATACACGGATTCTGGATGAAAAAAACATTCGCGTAGTGATTCTGCGAAGACGTGAGTCATTCTGAAAATCCGGTCGATTACAGACGTCTGTTCGAGCGAGTCGCTTTCAACGACCGAAATTGTCTGGCCCTACTCGTAAACAAGCCTAGAGAACAAGCGTAAGCTCTGTTTGATGGGAGACTGATAAACTCGGGCGAAAACTCATAATTGCAAGGCAGCGAAATAATTAGCTACAAGTTGCAAAGTGCCTCATAGAATATTAAATAATCATGATTGTTCGCATAACATCATTAGGTAATATGAATAAATTTCTATTACCTAGTGAATAATTTTCTTTAATAAGCTATGATCTGAAATAACACACATTAAATACATTTTACATTTAGCTAGTATATCGAAAAAGATAGAGAAATAGAAAGATAAAGAGATATATTTATTGGTGTTTTACGACAAGTCCTCTAAGAACAAAATTATACAAAAATAACAGAAAAAAAGCAGTAACAGATAAAAAAAAAATAATGTGAAAAAAGAAAAAAGATAACATAAAACATAAAAATAAACAATAATGAAAATGAAAAGAGAGAGAGAGGGAGAGAGAGATAAGATATAATTCTATAATTATCGCAACCATATTATTTCTAAAAACTTTCAACGTCTATTCGTGTCCTCAATAATTTCTGGCTAGATGATTACTTGAAATTAAATAGGTACACGTGCAATGCTAATAATATGCGCTAATTTTGCAAAAGTGAATGTTCATATACAGGTCGCTGACAAATCGTCCGATCAATTGTTGATCGATTCTGCGCGCGAGTTAACAATGCACTTTCGAAGTCCCGTTATCATAATCTTTCACTTCTTAAACTGTCTCAATTAAACGAACGCTTCGAAACTCATTAAACCCCCCCTTTATTCCACTTTACTCACGAATGATTAATCCACGAAAGTGCGAATGGTTTCCTTTCACTTGTATTGATACGGCTCGTTTCGTCGGCGAGCGATAGATTATACAAAAGTATAAACAGAGACAAAGGTTAAAATAACAAAATTGTGCAGGTGATAAATGGCTAAATAACTAAAGCGTCGCGCTTATCTCGCATTAATATAGGACCAAAGTCCACAAGATGTATATTATTACATCATCGACACGCATATCGAGCATAGTGCGAAGTGTATACGAGGAATAACTTATGATGTAAATAATTAAAAATTCATTTCAAATGTCACGATTAGTTTTGCTTATGCTGAATTTCTAAGATAACATTGGCGTATCTCCTAATCGAATCGAAAGACCATGAGCTTTAAACGACTGGGTTGAGAACCGGTTACTTGGACGAGCCCCTCGCACGACAGTCAATCTAGCCAATCAGCGGCTTTCTTGTTGTGACGTCACAAGTCATCAAGTCATCAAGTATAAGCGAATGATTCGTCGGCTCGCGTGTTGTGTCACGGGACGCTCTATTGGCAAATGGGTCAAAGTCACGTATAATGTTCCAATTGTTGCGGCAATCGAGACCTATCGGTTCACTAAATGTCATCAAAAGTAACTGTTAAATTAGCCGCTAACGTCAATCCTTTTCCGCAATTGTCTAATGACAAATACTTTGAACGAGCTGAGGTCTATTTCGTAAACAAGTCCAGATACTTTCGGCGCTTGAGTCGACAATTGAAAATTAAATTAAAAGTAAGATTTTCGGCAAATTAAATTTCCAATTTTTAATGAAATTGAAAATTATCATTCATTACTTAAATTGAGAATTCACTTAAATTATAAAGTGACATAAAACTCTTTGTAATTCGAAGAATTAAGCTGTTGCCGATATATCCAATGATTAAATAATATCAATTAAACCCTCCATTTCTATCGGACGGAAATACGTGTTTTTGTGACGCAAACCCAAATTTCCGTAAACAATTGGATAACCATTGTAATTTCAGCAGGAATTCTCTTCCCGCGCGACATCATCGGCCGGAGATATCATTGTTTCCAATGACGCGAGGTAATCGAGCGAGTTGACGTCAGCAAACGTGATCTCCGATAGCGTTGAGCTAAAAGCTGTCATACACCGGCGGTTTTACCACATTACCATCTTGACTATTGGTTTCTCCACTTTGAACAATAATCTCAATAATTTTTACAATCTTTTGTATTAATTCACATTTGGCGCAAATCTCTTTAATTCAGTGTTACACAAAAAAAAGATTTATTAAAACGACTAAGAACTTCACTGATTCAGCAGCTCTAATATACAGACAGTCAATTTTCTATATAAAAGTAATAAAGTTTTGCAACTAAATAAAATTAGCAATTATAATTAATTATATTTGTTATAAAGAAAACAAAGATTCGTTAAAAATCTCTAATCTACAAATTTTTATGATAACAATAAAATTATTAAAATACTTCAAATTAAATTTGATCCATAATTACAAAATAAATTTATCCTTACACCAATGAAATTGTGCCAAAATCATTTCAAAACTTTCTTCTTTTATTACGACAGAGCAATTACGGCAGAGCAGTTGTAAAAATAATAATGTTTATAGCTAGAAGTAGTCATATCTCCGCTTTAACGTCGCCTCGAGTAGTCCAGTCGGACTTAACGTGGCACGAGTCTCCAGATGAGAACCACTCGAGGCGAGCCCCTCGTCCGACCGGCTAGGTCGCCAATCGCGAGTGGTCCCGCTACCAACGCCTACCGAACTGACGAATCACGAACACCTGAGGCGAAGGCTCGCCTTGTACCTTGCACCTCGGCTTTCTCTCCGGACCGCTAGTCGCGAGAGATTCAACGTTAAACCGACAATTACGCCACTCGAGCGGACTTCGAGCGAGACGCACGGTGTCAATAAATCTAACGTTACGACGGAATCCGTGACGGCACACGACACACACCCCGTTGACACTGGTGTGATAATGAAAAGTGCGTCACATTGCGAAAGTATGACGCAACGTGAGATACTGAAGATACTGGAAATGCGCGTGGATGATGGAACTTCTTCGCAAAATTGCGTTAACATTTCGTGAACGGTACAGATTCTATAATCAGTAATAGACAGCTCAGAAGAGGAATTTAAACTTCTACGCTGCATCTTCTTAGCAAACAATAAAATGTATACTGCAAACAAATCGTCACAGTTAATCCGTATCTCCAATTAAAAGCTTCTAATTTTAACATTTTTCTCTGTCGTTATTGACGGAAATTCGCCAAGTATTGTTTAGCCATTTTATTCCTTGTACTCGTTCCGAGAATTATGAGGTTGCAGTTCGATCTCTGCGATAATTAAATGAATTGTAATTGTACGAAAACTCTCTCTTCTTTGTTCCTACAAAAAAAAGGAAAGAAAAACCCGAGTTGATCGCTTGGAAGGATAAAATTCCGGGAATTAATTTACTTCTCACTCCTCGTGAAAAAATCGCGGTAATTCATGGAAAAGAAGTCAAGAGCGCCTTGCGGAGTGAAATTTTTATTCGTAGCTGATATAAGTAGTTCGTTATTTAAGTATTACCCAACCGTAATCGGCGAACCGCGCTTTTGCATTCGCTGCAGACAAAGCAACATCCGTTCCCGCTGACGCAGCGTTTATGCGGCTGTCGCTACTTTATATTCGCGACCTAAACAAAAACTAAAAATAAGAAACCCGCGTTGACCATGTCACGTGAAAAAGGATCTCGGATATTTAAAAAGTTCCAATGGTGTTTACTTTTGATACGCTAAACGAAATACGAGCGTGCGAAAGAAATAAAAATTATCTCTCTCTCTCTCTCTCTCTCTCTTTTTTTCGACTGTGAAACGATGCTACATTATGCGCGATCTAGGTGATATTAAGAAATATGTTATGTCCCGCACTGATCCGTCTAATAATATCATTCGCGCGGCCCTGTAAACTTACTTAGGTAGGTCGACATCAATCTTGGCACGATGTCAATTGTGACATACAAAATGCACGCTCCCCGTTCGCGAAGACCCGTGTTAATTTCGGCTGCGTAACTGCTCATTCACATCAGCAACGCTCCGACATCGCCGTCGCGCTTTAAAAGTTTTTAACGTTATTTCAAACATCTAGACAGAGATTACCGAATAACATGATAAAAGTAATAAATGAAGAGAACGCTACTACATCACGAAACAAAGAATGCGTCTGCAAAGAATTTAGAAGTAACGGGATTGAAAGTTAATACCATCAATGGAACGAATACTCTGTATTCAAATTTATCAGTATTATCAAAATATCTACTTACTATCTGAAATATTAAGGTAATATATACAGCGAGAATTTTCAATAAAAAATAGAAAAAAAAATCGAAAGACAGTATTACGTCTTGCAAAAATTTTAAGCAAAATAATCATTATGATGATAAAATCGCAGACTCTCCTAATTATTTATTAACAAACTGAACGCGATAATTAGCTAAAATCTTAATTACAATGCAACTGTGTACGCAGATAATATAAGTACGCATTTAAATATTCACATATTTCCGACGGCAATATTAAAAGTAGTTGTACGCTGCGGCTTATAGATTTTCTCCTTGTTACACACGAATTAAGAAAAACGTGTATATGTAGAAGAAATGACACGCAAAATTACTCGAGAAACGCTAATTTCAATTGCGCAACAATTCGTTGCATTTCACGGCCAGTGGCATCAGTTAACACGGTTCGCTAATGCATATTGATTCACAACTAATTCGAACTGGTTCACTGCGCTCTACTGCGCTACGAAGAACAGTAACATTCCGCTCGTGTAGGTCCGATTTAATGTCGAGTGTTAATTTAATCTAAATCGATAACAGAAGATTCAATCCGAGATTTTCGTTTGCCGATAAACGTAAGGTCGAGTGTTTTGCGACACCGGCGTAGAACGGCAGGTCCGAACTTAATTAAAATAATACACATTTTTCTACTCTTTCGCGACGAATGCAAATCGAAACCTTCAAACCCGGCCACTTCCGAGAGACATCGTTAATGGCACTTCAAAAGGACACTAGGTGACAATGATAACGTCCTTCGGAGCGGACACGCACGCGAAATGCAAATCATCGAATTAAAGATGAGGACAAAGCCGCGGTATTAAAAAATCTGGATTTATTTCCTATAACCGATGATATATTCCGGTCTTCGCTTCTTACTGCACGGCAGTGCATTAATAGCAAAGAGCAGACATTTGCATCTAAAAATATGCACCTTGATGCATCCTGATCGTGACGATGATGGAGAGAGCATCGTCATTGCATTTCGAAAAAGATCGAGCATAATACATTAATCTTTAACCGTTCGCGTGAGCCAAAAGTACACAAATTCCTCATGCGATGAGAACATTACGGTTTAAATCACAATTTCATCGAATAAAATTCAATTAAAATTAAAAAAGGAAAAAAATCACAATCGATTTAAAATAATATTCTAAAAACGTAAGAATTAAAATTTTTATAAGAATTCCATTTAATTTTCGTTATAATTTCTATTTTAATTTGCCTGTATCAGATAATTCCACGAGCGTATTCTGCACTTTAAATTCCTACAACACGCAAGCTCAAAATTTTTTTAAAAATTAATAGTCAAAATTTTATTTTAATACCTAACTTTCCGTTCTTTAATTAGCATTTTATTTAGCAGAATATTATGTAACGCGAAGGAATAAACCTCGTCACACGCACGCAACACAAGCACACGTAGGACAATGAAGTCGAGAAATGCTGATAAAGGTTTCCGGAGGTCCTCTTGGGCACGTGCTGACGCACGACAACGTTTGAGGGATCGCAACGTGTTTCTCATCACGTCTGAAAACTGAACGTACCTTCGCAACCACGGCAGCAAGAGCCGGAAGCAGCAGCAGCAGCAGCAGCAACAGAGAGCATGCAGGGAGAGGAGAAGCAGAACTGTTCACTGAATTTCGCGTTGAAATTTCACGGAAACTCGGTCACACTGTTCGGCACACACTTCTCCAGGTCGTTTTGCGAACGGGGGCGTCGCAGCAAGTGCGAGACTAAGGCGAAAGAGAGCAGCCTCGGGCTGACGAAACCGACTTGTCTCTCCTCGACACGAAAAAACGTAGCAGACCTCACGATGGTGCCGCGTTACGTACGTGACTGGCCGAACGCTCGCGTGAGTAGTATCTGAGAGTGCCTCCGCACGAGAGTGTCGGAGTCTCTCTTCTGTCTCTCCCTCTCTCACCCGCCAAATCAGGGCCGAATATGCGTACGCGAGCCGAGCGAATCGCAAGGCACAGGCTTGCACTCGCGTTACCTCGGAAAAAGGATAGCCTCGTGACTCCTTCTAAGCGAGATCGACTCTCAAATTTGCAAAATTGTCTCTCGGCGAGGGCGAGGGAATTCCATCTTAATGTAAAGGACTGTGCAATGAGCGGATTAACTCCGGCACTGCATCAGCTCATTCCGTTCATTATCAGCCTAGTCACTATAGTCCTCTGTCTGTCTCTCTCTCTCTCTCTCTTTCGTTCTTGGCCAATATGTGATCTGTGTCTGCTCTCTTTCTCCTCTCGAAATAGAGAAAAACTATCGATAGTCTTCACTATCAATAATAACTGATAAATTCGATGACTGACTATCGATAATTATCGGTTATTATTTTTCGATAGTTATGAAAAGTATTTATAAAGTTTGTTGTATATTATATAACGTCTTTAAAAAATAGTTCAGGCTAATTGTACATGAAAATACAGAATAAAAAATACAAAGGTTAAATATAAATTTCTATGCTTAAAAAAATTAAAAAAGAAGTTTTTAAAAATTTATATTTACATTTAAAACAAAAATAATTAAAATAATTAAAGAGATAAAGAAGCAATATAAAGTTCAACATTTTGAAATTAAAAGTCATCTAATTATTTCGCGCGAGAAGCAAAAAAAAAGGTGAAATGGGACGAACATCTCGCGTAACAGAGCTCGACGGGAGGACAAGGAAAACTTCTTAGCTTTAATTCGGTCCATGATGAGCAAACCTCTCGTACGCGGGTCTCATCCGTGATGTATACTGAACGGCGACCCGGAATGAACTGGTTTTTACATATCAAGTTGCATGTACGTGTGTGCGTGTGCCACGGTCGACCAACCGAAGTTTGACGGAAAAACGCGAGAACCGTAGCACGTGCTCATTCACTTTTGCGTCTCATGAAATGTGCGGAAGGGTACTTTCAACCTTTGGCTATTTTCGTTTCTGATTCGTCGTATATCTTCGTATTGTTTACGGAGCGTATTATTCACGCGCCAAGTGCCTGAAAAAAATCGCGTGGATTATCTCACCAATGAGCCACCGTAAATTCGCGTTGCAGAGCTATCAAAATCGTCGATTTGCATTATTACGAACAAATAGACATGCGTATGATAATAATTTAAAATTAGTAAGTAAATTAGTATCGTAAATTAGTTTTAAAACAATCGTATGCTGTGCGGTTAGCCGCAGAGATCCGCTTTATTACGATCGTCACGATGTCTATATAAATTCTAGATTCATATTATATAAAGCCTTATTGCACTAAGTATAAAATGTAAGATGTAAATTGTATTCCATTCTATGATTTTGGTTAAATTATTGTTTGAGTAGAGTTTTATCTTCTTACTCACTCTTTAAAAAATTATTATACTCCGCATTTTTTTACACTGTTCTTAATTTAAAATTTGTGCGTTTTGAGCAGTTATTCTAAACCGATCGTATCGAATATACGCGTCGACAAAAGTCCGCAGTGATCCTCAACGTGAATTTCAAATTTCGCTCGAGCGAGGCGAAGGTCGAGCGAGAATGGGAGCGATAGCTTTTGCGAATAACCCCATAAAGCTGCATCCTAACTGCATTCCTGCGAGGAGTGTTTTAAAAATATCTCTTACTAATAATAGCAAACGCGGGATTGCATTCTTAATCCACTCCGATTTAGCTCTTGTTCAACAGGGCACTTTGAAGACGTTAACCGTACTAATTACTAATTACAAGATTTAAGAATAAAAGGGAAAGTGTTCTACAGCACTTCACAGTGTACCCAGCGCAATAAGGATAATTACCCCTGGGAGCACTTCCGACAGTAAATCGCCACCTATCAATCAATCGATCGAGAAAACCTTGCGATACGTACCGTGTAACCTTAGATTTCTTTCCGCTGCGTCCTCAACCTTGACGTACACGCGCAAACAGGTGCAACGATGCGCGGAGCTGCAGCGAAAACGAAAACTTTCCTCGCAGTACAGTCCGTTCTGACTCTTGTTGCTAAATAACATACAGCGTAAAGTTCTGCACACACTCAACTTCTGCGGAGGCACCCGAGTCTCGAAACTTCGCGCGCGGTCGGAAGTCAAACGCAGATTTTCCGCCCGCGGAACCTGCTGCTAACGTACGACACGTGATGCAGCAGTCTCCTCTCGCGAGGAGAAAGCGCGGTTCACCAAACTGTGCTTTCAATATAAAGAAAAGCTTCACTGTAATTTATTTATCGCTTGATATCTCTCTCTTTGTCTCTTTGTTTCAAGTGCGAGAATCAACCGTGGGTTTTAATGCACAATAGCAATGACGTCAGCGAGATTACGGAAAAGGAAAAAAAAACCCGTAAGCGCGTTTAACTTAATTCGAAGATAGTGCACGATGTTATCGGCAATGCGACACGTGCGAGAAGAACCTGGAGAGAGATGTCGAGGTGTCGATGCTTGACTACCAACTAACGAACACTGGGAACAGTCAATCGCCTTATAAGTGCCTTATAATCATCGGCGACGTACTCGTCGCCGGCAATTATCACGTCACGGCAAATATTTCTCGCGTCGACGATCGAAGTCGCCGACGACGAGATCTTCGACGTAGAAATTGGCGTCGCGAAACACGCGTGTCGCCGCGTCGTTAACGTCGCCATGTTATGTACACGCGTTAGCGCGTTAAGCGCTCGCCTCTAACGAGAACAAGTAGATTAGCCGAGCGCTTCGAGGTTTTCATTGGCGATCAATTGCCGCGCGATAAACGTTTTATAGATGCATCGGGGTCGAGTGCACCGTCCGTTCGATTCTCCCGATTTCCGACCTTCGTGTTAAAATAACGCGAAATATCGGCTGATTTGCGTGCAACGCAAAGGAGATGATAAGGCGCGCGACGAAACGTGCAGGAACGGCTATAAATATCCGCTCTCCACTTCTATTCTTACCCGTTTCTTCTTCTTTCGCTCGAAATATCAGTCACGAATCACGGCGCGGTGGAATAATACGGTCATGGAAAATATTACGTAATTTTTATTACGCGATAGTAAGCTAATAAAAAGCGAGGGGGAATCGAGACACCGGACCGAGAGACACGTACCTCGCCGCTACGTGCCTCGATTAGGGGAAGGTCGGGCCGAAACAGGTGTACATTGTTGCACACTTCGTTCACACGATGCACGCATGAATTTGTCTTTTTCTTTTCCCCCAAGAAAATGCATGCAACTGAGGAGGAATCTACTCGCAGACGCGCAACACGTGGCAGCGGCGTGAATGCCCTCGCATAGGCACGTGTCTGATATACGCGTAGCGCGTTACCTCGCTTTATCGTAAGGCCGTCGACTGTAAAAACACGTACCAAGTGCTGTAACACACGCTGTAAATCCGATCCACGACACGACCGGGACGTGCATTTCCTAGCATTCTTACGGGAAGGAAGAAAACAGCTCTTACATCACATTGTGCGCGCAATGTGAATTAAATTTCAAAACAGAAGATAATGGAAAATGAATCTTGATTTTCTCACGGGTAGCTGTTCGCCAAAAAAAGAAAAATATGCGCAATACTTGTAACAGAAACTGAACGATCGATTCATAGACAATTAATTGATCCCTTTATCTGAGAAAAAATGTTAATTTGACTAAATTTTCCAACTGAATTAAATTTTGTCTATTCAAATGTTTATATGTTTCAATTAACTATGTAAATACTTGAATTAAAATTTGTGCATTTAAGTTAAATGCATTTTTGAACTGACAAATTTTTAATTTAGTCGGACAATTTTGTCAAATCAATAATATTTTTTTCTCAGTGTACGATTTTTGCATTTCCCGTAAGCGGAAGAATTTAGCGTTTTTTCTCTATCAGGTGCGACTTTTCGTAGGTATTCACTCGTAGGTATTTCTATTTCGACGGATATGGCCGGTGATTCAAGTAATCAGGCGGAACAGAACCTCGCAAAATTATTTCCAAGAAATAATCCCTGGGTGTGTTTCGAACTGGCGCGCCGTTCGAATCGCCACTTGGAAAATTTTCCTCTCTCGCAAACGTCTGGCGATTAAACGATCGGGTCATCGAAGAATTACCTCACATCTCTCTCTCTCTCTCTCTCTCTCTCTCTTGTTCGACAAGACGGCTGACTACACCAGGGCATATGAGTTTACACGCATACATGCAAGCTCGTGGATATATAAAGCTCGAGCGTTGATTAGTTGAATCAATTACGCGTTTCAATCGCGGACGACAGGATAATGTAATGAATCGTTACGTCGGTCCCGATTCTCTCGCAAACAATCTTTCGAGTATTTGTTTAGTAAATGTATGACATGTTATGTAGACAATGTATGCGTTCAATAAAATCATACGTTAATAAAACATTTGACTTTTTATTTTCCCACCCCAATTACTTTATTACGATAGTACGTAATAGCATTGCTTGTATCGTGTGCCTACGTTTTGTATTAATTAATTTTATGTACACGAATAACAACATATATTTGAAATAAAATAATTTCAATGTAATAATCATTAAGTAATGAGCCTGGAACATTATAATAAATTAACAATTTTTTAAATAATTAGTTATACACAGTGTATAAAACATATAAAAAAGTATATAATATAAAATAAAAAATAGAATAGTTCTCATTTATTCTGTATACTTTTATTACGGTCTACCGTGTAATACTGAAATAGTCTATGTATTGAGATTTGATTTAGATCGCTCGAGGCTTTATTACGTAATTTTTTCCTCATCGAGTGGTTGCGGAGAGAATAACAGAGAGATAACGCCACGTAACGAAAAATAACGACGGCAAAATAAGCACTCAGTAATAACCAGTTCGTTTACCTGGATCTAACGAGATGATACCGGTCGAGCTTCTCGCCGATCGGCTCGCGACGATGATGCTTTTGATGGAATTGGTGACCCTGATTAGTGCGCTGCCCGCTGCTACTCAGGCAACGGCGAGCTCCTTGCCAAACAACCAGCATCACTGCACAATAACAATAATTAGTTAGAATAATTTATTTATTGTATACATAAAAGACGAAGATGATACGTGCAAAAAGTAAGTAGTTAACTCGCAAAATAAAATAGCACCAAACATTGGTATCAAATTAAAACTAATATATTGTATTTAACAATCAGTTTCATATACATGTAAGAATAACATTCTTACGCATATATATGTATTCTTTTTGTTTTTTTTTAATTTTCTTTAAAAAATTTAGTTATTTTAAACTGTAGAAAAATTATATTTTTAGTTCAATGTTTTATAATAATAATCATCTCATAATATTTTGTCAATAATAATGAGAATATATGTTTCCTAATAAAAAATTATACAACATTTCTTCATATAAATTAATGTTTAGTATTGTATAATCTTATTTCAATATTCAACATTTCGGAAATAAAGACATTCTGTCACAAGACTGTCTTGAAGTTAAAACATGGCATGCATAAAATAAATAAACCCAGACAATCAGCGTGACGTCCGCGAAAAGCTCTAATCTTCATATCGCAACTAACACACAGCGAGCCGCGTGTTCACTTAATCGCTTCGATTTACAGTTATCTGATCAATATCGCGAAATATCACTCGAAAGGGCAAATGAGTCCGAACCGAAAGAAATGAGAAATGTTCTACATTACAACACGTTAATATTTGTTTTCTTCTCGTTATCGCCGACTTGACGTTTCGTGTCAAGAAAAATTGCGTTGGCGGTTCTCTCCGTGATAAGAGTGTCGACCGAATACGTCACGCGGTAATCTATCGTTCCGGCGATAAATGAAACTAATCAAAACTACAACACGTATCATATGCATACTCTCTATACACTCTATACGATCTTCGACCTATAATGTTTACGCCACGCACGTGATTAGCAAATTCATGTGTAGGAAGAGCAATTCGCGTTGTCAGTCAGATTCGCGTGACTCAGTGTCCTGTCGCGAGACCCCATCTTATCTTTAATTCGGGAGCAACGGTCTTTATCGGTCGGATTAAAGAGCATGAAGCAAAAAAGTCATTGTAAATTGCGAACAACGCGCAAAACGGAAAAACCCTGAAAGCGTGAAAGATGAATGTGGAAATTTCGTAACAAAATGCAATCTTTCTTGTGCATTCAGAATTTTGGGTATACTTCATATTTTGTGTTATAATATTTTCGTTATAATTTCGCTTTTGAATATTTAACTGGTAAGTTTCATTGCGCCGGTCGCTGAACAATTACCAGTAAATTATTTAAGAAAAATACAAAGACAATAAAATTTTTTAAAAGTTGTAAATTAATTGATATTTTTTTGTATTTGATTTTTATACAAATTTTTTATTTGAAAATGTAATTAGTATGAAGTTGCTTTTTATTTGTTCATTACGTGATTCATCAATTTATTTGTTCATTGATTGACAGTCTTTCTTTACATATAATGAAATCATCAGTGACTGCAATCTATTTTATACTAGATCTTTTGTAAAAATTGTATTCAGGCAACTTTAAAAAATACTTTGTCTAAAAAGGTAAAAACAATTTTAAAAAAAGCTGAACAGACCCCAAAGGCGCTGCTGGAAAAAATTACACATCACCCCAGAGTATCAGTCGGAGGGAAAGAAAGAAAAAAAAACGCTCGCGTTTTTTCAATCGACTATTTCAAGCTGAAAGCGGAATCCTCGCACGCAAAGCTCTCGTCGCCGGTTACCTTGGACCTCCTCGCGGCAAAGTGACATCGCGGACATACACGCGAAAATATATATTGTAATGCGGCAGAAAGTGCGAGCGCTGACGTTCTATCGATTGGACGGAGATTGGCCACCGTCGTTGGCGCGAGCTGGATTAGCGAACGTCGTGTTCCCTAGAAATACGGGGCTTCGCTTCTAGAACTCCCGTTCATCTTTTCTCTTCCTCCCCTGCCATCCTCTGCGGATCTCGTCTAGAACGTGAAGACCGCGAGAAAACGCGCAGCACCGGTTCCAACGGCTCCGAAAGCGAGAAACGCCATTGAGGCTGACTAACCTAATCCCAATCGGAAGCGCGCAGTAAAAGAGAAAAATTCGTTTTGAACAAAAATCCCTGGACGATCTAATGTTTAATTTATAATATGAATGCCTTTGTTTCTCTACTGTACACGGTGGTTGTTAGATGAACTGCAGGAAAAAAATTTCATCACGTAATTTGAACGAAAAAAATGTAACTCGTTAGTTACAATTTTATCTTCCTTGTCGCATGCTAAATGAGGCAAAAATTAATAAAATTCTACCGCTAAATAGTATAGAAGCGTTAATTATGATCCTCCGTCGATATTTTTACTCTCTCCTTTTTCGCTTTTGTGCAGCAAAAGCTTTTTTGACTTTCAAAAAATCTGGAAACATTCAGGGTTATTACATGTCAACCGAGAGAGTTTTTCAGCTTAATATTAAAACTATTATTAAATAAAAATTAAAATTTTATATGGCAAAACAAACATCTGGATTCCAGACAAAGAAGAATTAAATTGTCGATTAATTGGAGCTTGATCACGGTTCGCTTCTCGATAGTCGGAAATCTCGAACTCTACTATTTCGCGGTTTCAAAATTTTACTAGCTTTTAACACCTGTATTATCCTGCGGTGAAACTTTATTAACTTTTGCACAGGCACGAATATTAAATTGTGGTCGACGAGTTATATTTCTGTCCGAAGTGTGATGAAATCTGTTTTGAACAATTCCGCAGTGACAATTCTCAATTCAGCAATTCTGCTGAGTATATCGATTCCTCACGCCTACGAGAAAGCCTACCGACCGAGAAGGAGAGACACGTGTCATCAGCCCCCCTTCTTCTCCTCCTCCTCCTCTTCCTCCGGGGGCGCGTCACGTTTCGGAGCGACTTTTGCCCTCGTTCTCACGTGATCCGTGACGTTTCTTTTCGCTCTGACCTACCATGAGCGCGGCCCGTTCAACGTGACAATTCGCTTCAGCTTCGGACCGCGACGACACTCGCGACAACTGACAACCAACGCGGAATTTGAACTCATACGCGCGCGCTCCGGAACAATCACGCGCCGATCATGTCCATCCCTCCCCCCCTTATCTTTTATTCTCGTTTCCTCCGTATAAAATTGCCACGTGTCCAAGCAAGGACAATGTATACGCGGCATACGTACCTTAAAAACGTCAAGCTCACGCTATGGCGTCCCACGAAATGCGTTCCACGTCCGCGAAAGGGGTCCGCGCGCTTGAGCCAGTTCGTTGAGACACAGGACAGACACGCCGACCGCGCCGACACACAGCCGGACTGTTGCTGCTACTCGCGCTATTGATTCGCCCGCGATTTGCGTTCGCGATAGAGATAAAAATGGAGCACGCGCGCGTTCACTCAACGAGGCGATCGTCCACGACGGCGACAACGACGACGTGCGTGCGAGCGAGCGAGCGAGCGTTGGCAACGAGCGGCAACGAGAGTGCGAGAGGGCCGTGTCGAACGTCAGGTGACGAAACGCCGAGCGACACGAACCACAGATGGCCGGAGCTGGCTAGATGGATGGACGGAACGGACGCTCGCACGCACGCACGGCGGCGGGTGTCACGCACTCTCGGGTTGCACGCTCGGAGCACAACGCAATCGGCGAGCGATCTATACCGCGCGGCGGACGGCTGTCGACTGATCGCCGCCGCCGCCGGCGGCGGCGCGCGTTGCCGCGCAAATATGAAGACGCGGCGCGCGGCCGGCCGCGAGACGCGCAAGAGAGTGAAAGAGAAAGAGAGAGAGAGAGAGAGAGAGAGCGCGGCGCGCCTCAAGGGACGTTTTAGCCCTTGTTTGCCCCGATGTCCAATTCTATCAATTTCGATTAACTTTAATCTTGGTTTAACCTGAGCATCCGTATCTGGAGATTGAAGAATTATAAGGCCATTGCACGTACATTTCTGTGACCGTTACCGTAAGAAATTAAGCATACGGTTGGTTAATTCAGTCGGTTACGGATGATTTAAGCAATATGATTGGTCAAAATCTTACAGTTACGATTAAGGAAATGTACGTGCAATGGCCTTTATTCTGATCCATTGAATTCTAATCTCTTCAGGGAAACAAGGAAAAATTGAAATTAAATAAATTATAATTCTAAATAAATCGAAAAAAGAATTTTTATTTTGTCTATTTCGTTCTTGATTGATTGAATCACTTATCTCCAAGTAATTCGAGAATTTATCAAGTTCCGATCTTCAATTCGCAATCTTTAATCTTCAATGCGTAATCCAATACAGGCTCATTATCTTTTTCTAATTCTTAAAATTAGAAAGAGATAAAGAGTAAGTTAAACCGAGATCAAAGTTAATCTACATTTTTAGATTCTTCGAATTTCTAAAAATTAAAAAAAAGATAAAGCAGAAATTTAAGTGGTTAAAGTTAACCTACATTGACATAGAAACGAACGTAAACTCGTATCAAATTATATGTTGATAATTAAATTGCAAATTGGAAATTAAAATTCAAACAAAATTAAAAAAGATTAAAATTTTTTAATCGATTAAATTCTAATCAATTTATAATTTACAACCATAATATATAATCTGATATAGGTCTTATGGTATATTTTACTCTTGCGAGATAATAAAAAGAAACTTACAGTTGACGCTTGATGAGACACTCACGATCATTTCCGTGAAGAAATCTCCACGATCAAAACCGGAAATTGAATATCCCGGAAGATATTCCAGGAAGGAGAAACATGTTGGAAACTGACTCAAAATTTTCATGCATCTTACCTGAAATTAATAAATAGAAAAATAATAGAGTTGCAGATTATGTATTGAAATTTTTCTTTTGTTCGACAATTACTCTTTTGTTTCTGTAAAACGATAATTCGATCCAAGGATAAATGTAAAAGCACGTTCTCTATGAAATATTATTCTAAAACATATTCTAATATATGATTGGCTAATAACGGATGTAAACTTTACTTTAAATATTAATAATAATTATTCTGAACAAAATATTGAAATGTAACAAATCATTAAAAATAAATATACAAATAAATAACAGAAAACATTAATGTGTAACGTTATTGTTAGATCATTACATATTATTACATATAATATATAAGAAAGATCTTTTCTTATATGAAAAGAAATAGGAAGAGAGATATAAAATCACAATCAATGAATTCAACATTTTATTCAGCAATAATACGAACACGTTGAAAAATCGTTCGGCTGCCTCGACGACGTAATATTTATAACAGCTTATAATACACCTGAAATATTATTATGTATAAGTCTTTTCTTTCTTGCGCACTGTCAAAAATTCGATAAATTCTAAATCGTAAAAAATCATAAGGACGAAATTTTAAGTATCAACAAAAAATAAAAGCAAAAGGACGCTGCGTTCAATAAGTAATTAATCCATTTGCATTTTAGTCGGCAATATCTTCAAAAATATATTTATTTTTCAGAAACAATAAATGCATTGTGCTCAAAGATGCACCGATGCATTTTTATACGAGAGAACAAGAATGATAATGAAATTTAATTTAGATTAAAAAATCATTAAAAAATCTTTCTATAAAGAAGCTATTCGTGTTAAATCAATACACTGGTGAAAAAAATTCTTACATTTTATAATATTAAAATTTTATTTTAAAAATTTATAAAAAATTGAAAAAATAAACTTCAAATTTATAAATGTTTTCTAGAACTAATACAATTAAAAACTTGAAAAATTTTAGAATTTACATAAAGAATTTAAAAAAACTGTAGATTTTTTCTCAGCATTTTAAAAAATGTTCTAAAAACAAATTTATAAAAAATGTAAAAAATTCTGAAATTTATATTAGAAAAACTAAAAATTTATATACAGATTTTTAAGAAAAATTTTCACCAATGTAATCTTGAAAGTATTTACACGGTGAATATTGTTATAATAATATTGTATTTAAAAGTACTACGCTTCTATGAGCAACGTGTTGATATTTTAAAAAGAAAAAGTTACTTATTTTCCTTGATGTTTAAGATTTTAGTTCTGTAATAATGTACTACTCTCTCTCATCAAACATCGAAAGTCTATATATCATCTATAATTTAATGAACACATTTGAATTACCAATCCTTAGTGGTAAAAATCTGCAAATCCATCTCGCGTGCGAATCACTTTGTTACCAAATTTCTATCGAGTTTAACGTGCATTTAACGATGCACGAAGTATTATAGGAATATCGCTGAAACATCGATTAAATTTAATGAAGACGAGTAGAGATATCAAATAAATACACAATTCACAAAACTCAAGATAAACACTCTGTAAAAAAATATATGTATGCATGTACGTGTTTACATATACATCTATATCATTTTTATATGTAATCCTGTAAGACTTGTATATAGTACGTATACAAATGCTTACGAACTCGTTAAACAATGTGCTAAATTATAAAGTAAACTTGTGTAGTTTGAATTAGTTACGCAGACCAAAGCAATGTTACTTTAAGACAACAAAAATGAATATTGGTAAACTTATTGAAAGCATGTAAAATTTTTAAAAGACGTCATATATAAATATCTTTCTACTTTTGTGAAGTCTTTTACAGTCTTTTTTCCTGTAGTAATTTTATATAAAGAAGCGACATATAAAACGTCTCGTTTAATACCTTATTATACACATAAACAATGCATTTCTAGAGTTCTTAATTTATCATACGCAGTATGGTGAGTACTAAAAAAAAAATAAACACCCATCACTTCTTTGTACAAAGTTATTACAAGAAAAATGGATGTAAAAAAAGCAACTATTTTGCTCTCATATCCACTATACGTCATTCATATGTATACAATATATGTAAAACATATGTAGGAGTAACAAAAATTTAACTAAATATTGAGAATTTGAGATAGACGTTAAACATTACAAGTCTTAAGTAATTACTTGCCACACATTTAAGCAACTTATAAATTGCGCAGTGCTAATAACAATAAGATAAATATAATTTACTTATCATTATCTATGTTAGTAGAAATCATAAATAAAAATTCTAATAGTTAACATTTTTACTAAAACTTAAAATAAATCTTTATTTGTTGATCATATCTTAGAAGCTTGTAAAATCGATTTAAATTCAGGGTTAATTTTAATGTATATACATAATAATGTATATACATAAATTATTAAGTAGAAAACCTTTTTTTTCTCGAAATTTTCTTCATTTCTTTAGACAAAGTTAATAGTTCCTAAATATTGTCAAATAATTTTGAGGAATTAACTTATTAAGTAGAGAAGCGATCCATAATTACAAACAATTCTCTTTTAAGAGACTATAACTCTGCTAATACTTTACGCTTTTATGTATCTTCAATTTGTATCATAGGAAACAGGTACAACGTGTGTATTAGGTAACTCAATTTCCTGTGCAATACAACAATCAATAATATCTCCTATTCTCCTTAATATTCCACAATGATCAAAAAACATCTTACTACATAATTTAAATTACAGTTAAAATGTATCACTAACAGATACCTTATCCTTTTTTTTTATTTTTATAACAAATATATAAAAAATTAAATCCTACAGCCTCTCTCTGATGTACAAACTAAATGGCAAATTGCTAACTAAACTGCTACATATAACATCAAACAAATAGGAAATTATACTGTTATTGCAAATGTATTTCTGTGATAATAATCATAGATTAATCTTCATCAGACATCACAATCTTTTTTTAAATTTTTTTCATGGCAAAACAAACAAAAAATTACAACTAATACTTAAATTCTACATTACTTGTAAAAAGAAGCATGTGGCAACTGTCATTTTACTTACAGAGATAGTTTTTAGTTAATATCTTGGGAGTTAATTAAACTACTATTGCATTTATCGCATGTGAAACAAAAATACTATG
This sequence comes from Monomorium pharaonis, assembly GCF_013373865.1. Classification (NCBI taxonomy): domain Eukaryota; kingdom Metazoa; phylum Arthropoda; class Insecta; order Hymenoptera; family Formicidae; genus Monomorium; species Monomorium pharaonis. Next base: position 1,178,774 of record NC_050476.1, read on the forward strand.
AGTCATATAAAAAATGATGAACTATATTACGAGACAAATGGGATTAGAAAATGCAGCAGAGAACTGTGCCATACTAATTACATATTCTTAAAAATGCAAAAATATATATATATAAGAACGCACGAAAAATTCTCTGCGCTCTTGACAATGGACGGTGAAGTATTTATTTACTACTCACTAAAAAAAATTATTACCTTAAAACTAAAGCATTGCATTAAATTTGTTGAATCTACTATTAGTCATAAATTAAATTCCGATCTTGATTGAAATAATAATAAAAAAAAAAAAATATAATAAGTTGATAGATTTTTCTTTCAGATCGTTGTCAACTGAATTACTACATTGAGTCATCACATAAAACAGAGCCAAAATTTAGTTGTATATTTTAGGATTTCGCATAAATTTCGTTGTCTATGCCTACTTGCTGCTAGTGTCTAATAAGGAGCTGATAAACGCCCATAAACAAAATGTGTTCAAGGAATAAAAATAAAAATACCTATTACATTTAATATACATAATATATATATATATATATATATATATATATATATTAAAAATATCGTATACATTATTAATATATAATTGTGCAATGTTTTATTTAAAATTTCAAGATTTTCAATTATTAATTTAAAAATAAGTAATAGGCATCAACAACAAAATCAATACAACATCCCAACTATGACATAAAGCATTAGTAACCTATTATTACAATATATATATCATCTTATTGAAATATCAAGATATCAAAAGAGTCATTATATGTATATTTGCCTAAAATTAAATACGATGTAGTAATAAATATAAGTATCGCTTAGAAAATGACGTTGATCTTTAAAACTAATTCGCTTTTGTAAGGTCTGCATCACCTTAATGAAAAATTTCTTATATTTACATGGTAATGTACAACTATGTGGTTTTATACACAAGTGAAAAATGACGTGATGTTTCCTTCCTCTTTTATAATAATAATTCCATCTAGTGCATCATTTTATGAAGTTTCAGAATCTTCCCTAAACGCTGCTTCGCCGTTTTCATCCCCTTTTTCGGTTTTCGTTCTGAAAATTTATTAATATCCAACTTTTTAATAATTACTAATCGATTATAACTTATAATTTATAATACAAATTTTTAAAGAAAACAAAATTACAATAAAAATCGATACTTTACCAACTGGAACAGGTGCTGCAAGTTTAGCTTTAACATCCTTGAGTCTGTTAGGACTTGTTAGTATGGATCCGAATCCGGGAGGTGATTTTATAACATTTTCAGAAACTGTAGTCGATGACGTGGTTCCTACTGTAGGGACCACAGGATCTTTTTGTTTCTTTTTATTGTACGTTCGTTTGTTGGCACCCTATTAGACGTACAAAATAAATTTTGCAAATGCAATGCATTATTATGATCTTTTTTTCATAACAATAATATAATTTACAAATTGATGAATACAGGAAAGAAAATATATAGAATGCATCACCAGAATAGAGACATTTAAATATTATACTCCTGGTAATTCGGTCATAAATTAATAGTGACAAATTAAATAGCTGGCGGTCACTACGTATGTGCAGTAAAAAGAAAGTGGAGGCTAATATCAAATTTCAACTAAAAAGAAACCCAAGTTACAAGAGACTATAATTAAGAAAAGGATTATAATTACAATATATTTTATATAATTAGAAAGCTGTAGAAAAGCACTACAGAATTTTATATTGCAGAGATCGAAATGTGCCTACCAATTTTTTCTTGGTAACCTTGTCCATGTCGTTATCCAGGTATTCATCCTATGTGAAATGTATATGCAAGAAACACGGAATTACGATATTTAAAAAAAATTAATTTATGATAATAGGATAATTATTAAGTAACAAAAATGACATAAAAAACCAACATTTTACATGAGACACATTATTTCATATTAATGTTAGATACGCATTTATAATAACTAAACAGTATGGATTAGGATATTTCATTATTAGGAATCTTGACGCATTATTTATTTATATTTTATGAAATGTATAATTATATGTAAAGTAAAATAAAATAATATTCAACAAGACAATAATTTTCTTACCGATTGTTTAGCTCTCTTCGCCGCAGCTGCTTCCAGACCCTTTTCCACAGACGTTTTTTTCGCGCCTTCCCGTGCCGGTCGATTTGTCTTTGGTAAAAGAGGTCCCACTCTAGCTTTCGGATTCCATGCTTCGTCAATTTGACTCTTTGCTTTAGGCTTAAAAAACATATAATCTTCGTCGTCGGAAGCATCTAAAGCTGGATAAACTGTGAATAGCACAATAAATTTAGTAGTGGTATCGCAAGAAAAAATATCGAATATAAAATATTCTTTGTTATATACGTACTAAAATCATCATCTTGGTGAACCTTGTCGATATTTTCTATCAACTGATCATCATCTTCATCGTCATTTTGTTGACTCTTAACGGGTCTCTTTGACGATTTCGTAGAACTACTTGTTGTAGAGTAACTCTGCTGGCTGAACGACAGCATCCCAGCAATCGCCTCCCGTGTGGACGGTGACGCCCTGTCAGAACTGACCGTTTTCAATTTATAAATACTAAGACACCAAAAAATCAAATTCATTCCTCGGTACGATTTAAAACTACAAGAATCAATCTCTTATATAATAAGCATTCAAAAAAAAATTAAAGACTTATTACATGCTCAAGAAAGAATTATACATATCTGCATTCCTTTTGTAATAATCCTACTCCCTTCAATTTTGCGATTATTTTAATTTAGAGAATTTTATAAAAAAATATAATTTAAAATATAATTATAGTTAAATTACAATTAATTATTTAAAACTTCCTATAAACTGCTGTATCAAAAAGAAAGAGAGAGAGAGAGAGAGAGAGAGAGAGAGAGAGACTAATCAGGAAAGTTTCAAGATACATGGCAACTACGAGCTCTAAAACACGAGATCAGAATTTCATAATGAATTTAACTTACCCAGTAGGCGGCGGCATAGGCTGATTGTACTGTGAAATCGTGGTTGGTGGTCTGTAATCATCTTTTATTACAACAAATTCAATATCAACAATTTGCATCTAAATTTATATACGTACGTAACATCAACCCTTGGAGTACCATTTCCAAGGGTATAAGCTGACGCCTTTAACAGTTCCTCTATACCGTTCTTCGGTGCGTTATTCAGCACGTCAACGTCACCGTCGTAATCGCGTTTGACTCGCTTCGATCTCGGAGCCCGTTTTCGCTTCTGCGATTCATCTATCACGAGACCGTAGTCACTCTCGTTGCTACCATCGTGAAAATCGTACACGGACGACGTCTGATTCCATGGCGATAGCGTTTCCTTCGTCGTCTCGAATGAGTGACCGGTCACAATACCGCTACCGTAAACGTTTATATTGTCATTTGTACTTCTGACAACCTCATTGTTGCCGAGCTTAAATCTAATTACGGTAGGACTCTGTTTTCCCGGCTTGGTTAATTGTCGTTTATTACTGTTGGCGGTTGGTTTCTCTGTCACAGGCGGTTTAACCACGGGACACATAATCGGTTTCGGCAATGTAAGCTTCAACGGCGGTCGCGCTAATGGCTGTTCGATCAAAGCAGGTTCCATTTTATTCTTCTGCTTTAACGTTACTTTATTCGTTTCCTTTAATGTTGATTTATTTGTTTCCTTTGACGTTGCTTTATTTGCTTCCTTTAACGTGGCTTTGTTCGATTTAAAAGCGTTATTGGCTATTTTATCGGCATAATCAAAATCTACGAAATCCTTGTTCAACGGCTTCCTCTTCTTTCGTTTACTCTCGCGCTCTGGCTTCGGCGGATTTAAGGATATTAAGTATCGTTCCGCATGCCGTATCTCTTTACTAAGATCTTTCAGTAATTTCTGACTATTTATCGTGTCCGGTATTTGACCGCGACTGATCATGTTATACTGAAATTATTGCAATTAAAAGCATTGGCTTTTATTCCACAAGTTTTCGTGTTTTTAACTTGGAATTGCGTACATATATAAACATTCTTAACTTACATCCTTATCTGTATTCCATTGTTTGAGGATCCCAAGCAATGCCTTTACACCTTGTAAAAGATACGGCGGACATTTCTTCCCCTCGTTATTCAATTCTTTCAATTCTTTCAGCAATTTCTTAGCCGCGAACCAATTAATCGTCTCAAATCCAGGATACTGAAATTTTGCTGGGGTCTTCATCTTTCTCTCTAACTCATATACCCTACAAAATGGTGTAATTTTATTGTACAAAACAAATAATAAATTCCATATGAAGGTTAACGTATTATCAAGTTTCATCTACTCACTGTATTTGCATTTGAATGTTGAGACTATGCACGAAATTTCCACCGAAAACCAAAGAATCCACCGGTGTGAGCACTGCATGTATCCAGCCTGTGGGAATCATCATTGTCTGGCCTTGCTTAAGCACGCATTTATAACATGCATCGGCTTGATCCCCAAAGAAGGTTTCGCTCTGTGTCGAGCTGCACATCCAATGCTGATACAACTGCAAATTCGCCGGCGTTGGCTTGATGAGATAGAACACTTTTTCACCACGTAGTACATGATACCAGACGGACGTGCCGCCGAAATCGATATGAAAGTCTGTGAAACTGTCTTTGACCCCCATTAGGCAATACTTTTGTACTTCTGGTCGTTTTATGTCACTGTCCTCAGGCCAATCTCGTGGCCATGCTGAATTAACCCAATCGAGTTTGCGTGCAATGTATGGCGCTTCAACCAGAGATGAGAGACTGCAATTGTTTCATTTATCAAATTACACACTTATATTCTATGATATATAAGCAATTTACATGGCCATATACAATAAGGCAATGAATATCAACATACCCAGTGTTAGTAAATTCAAGACTTATGACATTAAGCACTCTTGTTCGAGAAGGAGAATTGTAATATTCTACAAAGTCTTTTAATTTCATACGTATGTTACTTTGTCTGGTAACATCGATTACATCCATATCTCGATCACCATCTAAAAATAATATCAATTATATTATATAAATTATGTTGAACTGATATAATGAAAATATTATATAAAATAAAATGTCAATAATGCCAAAGTATTTTTCTGTCAGTGATTTTACCTATGTAAGTCTCAACATCACAGACACTAAAGCTCGGAGGTGGTATAGTCATGTCAAGTCCATCTTTCACATCGATTATGATAGGATTTTCAAAGCCATTAATTTGTAAATACTGAAAAGTCAATTGGTGGCCTTTCACATGCTTCACAACCTCGTCAGCTTTAGAAAAGTGTCTAGATTTCAGCTCTCGTATGAATACTGAGGTTCCAGTTTGAACTGGCTTCGTATCTGCATCGCGTTCGGTATAATCGTGTCTATGCCAGTTTGTCCTAACTTTCACTGTAAAATGAAGTAAACATTAATAAATATCATAAACATGTAAATACACATAATATATTCAATAAATATCGATTGCCTTACTGATCGAAGGTCCACACGTGGTTTCGCATCGCGGACAGTGGTACTTGTCAAGATCTACAGTCACATATTCCTTCAAGTCGACGCATCTAGAGGAACAATAACATGACACTTGATACACTGCAAGAAGAGGAGTTTGCCGATTGCAATACATTACGCAAGTCGCACTCGGCTAAGACGTTAAACAACGACAACCTTTATTTAGATACTCCGGTCATTATCGTTGAGAAACGTCAGATACAAAGTGACGCACAGGTGCAGGTTATGTGATGGTCAACAAAACATAACGACGACGCGACGCCAGCGATACCGAATCGTGCTCGTGACCGCGCGCGGGACGCTCGAAAATCGCGAAAATTCGACCGCTATCGACAGAAAAACGCGGGGAAGACCGCGACGTCCATTAGGAGCGCGCGAATCCCCGTGGACGCCCGTGTCCTCGACCTGAGCGCGCGAACACTTACCCGCCATGGTACCACTCTTTGCACACATCGCACTGTATCATGAACTGCTGCGGGTCGTACGAACCGCCACAGAAGCAGTACGTAGCCGACGGCTCCATTTTATGGACTCCGATCACGAGTTATCAAACGCAACTCCCTTGGCGCGGTTCCGTCAGAGACAACGGCAGACAACGGAGCCAAGTAGCCAACGGAGGCGGAGATGGCATGGTGCACGATGCGTCGCGTCGCGTAAAAAGAAATGGCGCCAGCCTGAGGAATCGAACCAATCAGCATACTCCTACCGGACGTGAGCGCGAAAATTGAAATGCTGTCAGCGGCTTGAATGTCTCCAATAATGTATATTTTTAAAACATTTATATTACGCTCATGAACATTTGGATAAAATAAAAACCAAACACTCAGACGTCCACTGGATATATATTGCGTGCTGTCTGAGAACGACATTTTAATCATCAATTTATAATTACTATATCAATCTATAATATATAAATTCAAATAAAATTAGTGTCTAAAATAATTAATATTTTGCAAAATAATTATACGCATGTTATTTTTTGTCTCTCAAATAAATGTTTCAACTAAAGAATGCAAAAGATTTTTCTCTAAATATAGAAAATAATCGCAATCTGTTAAATGTCATATATTTCAATTAATAATTCGATACGTTCAGTGAAATATTCGTTGAATAGGGATGCGACCTCCCCTTCTCCAATAATTGTGAATGGGGATTCGGTTTTCTAATCGACTGTTTTATATGCGAGAGAGAACACCATCGACGTTGCTCCTGAAGAAAAAAAAGGAGGCCTGGTATCGTGAGACCTATAGAAGTAACTGTGTAAACGCATGGCATTATAGCAATAAACTTGTACTTGTTGAAGATGCTTGTGTTTTACAATGTTGCAACCCTCATTCGATTGATTTTTTTTGCAATCAAAGGAAAATTTTATTAACGTTAAAACAGCTATTTAGCAATTAGATATTTAGAACACAAATTAGCAATTAGTTGAAATAGAAGATTTTTAGATATACTTAATTAGATATAATCTGTAATTGAGGTAAGTGAACAAAATAGTACCTACAATTTTATGTCTGCTGTCTAAAATAGAATTCATAACTTGATTGCTAAAAAAGAATATTTCTAGAACATTTTTGTATAGACTACAAATTTCAAACTAAATATTGTGTGTATATATATGTATAAATATATATATTGTATATACGCATACGTTGTAAATATGTTAATGTTTTATTTGAATATTAGTTTTAGTTAATTTTAAATATTCTTTAAAATCTGTTTTCAAAGATATATTAAAAAATCAGTTAGTAAAAACTGCTTTTTACATTATCAACTGGCGAAGAATAACTTTCAATCATCAGTTGCTCACAAATTTCAATATGCTATAATAAGAAATGTTAAAATGATAAGAAATTGTGCCTATTTTGCTTTTCTTAATATAACAAAATCAGATCTTTCTGTAATAGGTCTTTTTTCAAGATTACATCCATGTATGTTATTGACATATTATTTATGTTAAGTTTATACAAATCTTTTTTATGTAGACAATATGAATTACTCTCAGGCTTTTCTCTGATATGTGATATAGTTTTCATGTATAAATTTGTCTTAATTTAAGATAAACATGGTTTGACTTACCAACACTGATGCGCAACAACGGAGTTGAAACTGCATGAATCTGTAACATATGAAAATGTACAAGTTAAAAAAATTCTCAATCAATATTTCAAACGATATCTATTTAATGAATAAATAAAAATTGAATACGTGTATGTATTCAATTTTCATTTATGCATTAAATATACTTATTGTACTTATTGTGTTGCTTATTACGTGTACGTGTTCGATTTTTATTCATTAAATATACTTAAAAATTAAACTACATCTACAAAAATGTTTAGATATAAATTCAAAAAGAAAATTTTAATAATTACATAAAAAATTTTTTTTTTTTAATTTTCTAAATCAATAATAAATTACTTACACATAGGTTGCTCCGCCGATGCCTTCTTTCCTAGGTCTTCTTCTCCTCCTCGTCCCTTTGAATTTTGCCTTATCGTTGCTTCTTTGTGACATTCGTGCAAGATTTCTTGTAATAATCGGAATGCAAAATCGCGATACTTTGTACGACACTCCCGATCACTCCATTGTCATTTTCAAAGGGAAGGACAACGGGAAGAAATGCGATTCCCACGCGAAACAATGAAACCAGATTCACTCGCGAAAATACGTCGATAAAAATTACTCTGCATTCCGAGGATAAATCGCACACGAACGCGAGTAAAACGCGCGCGGCACTTCAGCTTGTCCTTTTGGACCGAGTACGTGTACACGAAAAGTTTATGACACGAAAACAATGCGACGTGCACACGATGCTGCACTTCCTAAACGAATACAATCAATTCCACAACAAGTTAACGTATCGTCCGTTATTGCATCGGCACTCGATACCATAACAACACAAATCGTGGAATGTACGAAAGTTTCTGAGAAAAACGGAACGTTTGACTAATAGAAGCGAAGATGACGGCGGGAAAGTGGTGTGACGAGTGACGTCACGTAATGTCGTGAAACGCAACTCGAGAAAAGCGACCGTTTCAAAGAATGCCGAGACACAACGAATATCTTCTCGTATGATCACAAGACTAACAGCGTTTCACTTGGCACTCGCGATATTTTACCGAACGTATCCCCTTCGAGCAAAAACACTTTACTCGAAACCAAACGCACGATACTGAGCTTTAGGCCGAAGGCAGAGAACGAAACGTAGGTGTCGTAGTCGTAGGGTAAGGCAGAGAAAAACGTAAGTCGTAATATACTACTATTCTAGAGTCTAGAATAGTATACTACGAAATGTACGACTTACGTTTTTCTCTGCCTTACCCTACGACTACGACTGCGACATCTACGTCTTGTTCTCTGCCTTTGGCCTAACAAATGAATACTATCCTAGCACGACGCAACACGCACGCACGGAATCGACAGAGCATCCGACCGGCGCTGGAACGCAAGGTAACATGGCAGCAGCAGCGGACGTGACCGTTAGCAGATACATTCGGCGGTACTCGGCGCTAGTCGGCGCCACTCGGCGTTGCTAGGCGACCGACTTGTTGACTCGCCGCGCCTGCGCCGACTACCGCCGAGTCACGTACGCCGCTGCCGCCGCCATATTGCTCCGCGCTCCAGCGCCGATCAGACGCTCTGTCGACTCCGTGCGTGTCCGTGCGTGTCTCTGCGTGTCTCGCGTGTTCAGAATTCGTATTGTGCGATGTTGTACAGGTACGGTGTTGCTAGCAAACGATACGCGAGTTATGTGAGATCATAGCAAAGGTCGTATTTATGTGTAAAGCGCGTTTGCCTTCGGTTTCGAGTGAAGTGTTCGCGTGCGCGTTCGAGCAAAGCGTTTGCTCAAAGGGAATACGTCGGTAGAATGTCGCGAGTGCCAGTTAAGTGAAGTGAAGTGAAGTGCTACTAGTTGTCGTGCGAGCATACAAAATAGAAAATTATCGAAACGAATTTGTCTCCGTTGTGTCTCGGCGCGTAATTTTCATTCAACGGCTTTCCTCGGCCTGCGTTTCCATGAAGTTACGTGACGCCACTTTCGTGCCATGTTGATTTTCGCCACCAATCAGACGAGTCGTTCTTTTCACGTATTTTTTCAAATGTAACGGTCGCGCCAAGTGAAATTCTCGCGCGCGGTTTACGTTTTACTCGTGTGATATATTATCCGTAATATCGGGATTGCCGAATAAAGTATGTGCGTGTGTAGCAAGTGCGAATTTTAGTCAGGAGTGTCGATTAAAATGACGGAACGATCAGCAAAGCGTATCAGTTGCCAACTTGCCACGGTTCTTCGCAACAAGCAATGTCGTTTCATCGATCACAATCGACACAATGTGATTCGAAGCCGATCCAGTTTCGGTGAGTACAAATTCTGATGTTATATGCGTGCGAAAATGATTCCCATATTCTCTTACAAATAAACGGGAAATGGTACGTACGTTAACTTTTCCGGAAACGCTGTGAATTTGAAGAACTTCGATTTTCGTTTATTGTTGCACAAAACAGGACTGAGGAAAAACGATATCTTTTGACCATTAATGTCAATCACTTTTTAAAAAGGACAGCTAATCCCCTTTCTGTTTACTATATATTTACTCAATAATTCAAAATCGAAAAATTGCCTGAGACTTAAAATCTTCAATGATATTTACAGAGAGAAAGATATATTCAGAATTACTTACATATATCATCGTAATTATAGTGTGCACAGTGCAAGAAATATCTTTCAAGATTACCAGAGTAAAAATACACGTATATATGATGTGTTTGTATATTTATTAATATAATATAGAATTATGTGATACATGATGTCGTAAAGTCTAATTATTATCATGATTACTATGAAAAAGAAAGCAATACTTTTTCTCTTTATGTACAATTTTTTACACATACATTTACTGAGTTCGGCAAAGCAAATCTGAGACGTCGGAGTGCTCTTTTACCTCACACTATCTTTATTCAATGCCAATAAATAACAAAGACAGAATGTGTCAACGGTGCCTCCAGACGCTTCAGATTTGCTTTACCAAACGCACCCATTGATTACTTGATTCATACTTACAATTTCACCAGCTATTTCTTTGACTACATAATGTGCAAAACATTTTCCATCGTTCGTAATGAATGAGAGAAATATAGATATAGAAGGCAATAAATCAAAAAATGTGTGCAAACACATTTTTAATTATATCCTTAAGATTTTGTTCACTTTTAATGTAATGTTCTCAATCTTAATTATACATACATACATGCATACGTTTGTAGTCATAGAGTTAATGTTTTTAACATAAAAATAATTTCTATAAAGATTGAACGTTACAATATATATGTTCAAAATAGTAAATGGTAACATATGCTTGCCTCAAAAGCAATATAAAAATATTAATATTTTGATATTACCTTGTGTACATACAGTTTGTAATTACATATTCCCTTACGGAAATTTCAATTACTTATTTTGAATATTAAGAACATTGTTAATGCTTTTAATACTCAAAATAAATAATTAATCACTGGTTAATTTGATATTACCAGTATTAAATCTCTGCGTGTAATAACAATCCAGAAATTAATGCTTATATCTATATGATTTATATACATAAAATGTCACAGTGGAATGTTTACTTAAATAAAATAAGAATATAGCCTTTTGTAGTTAACATATTTATGTGTATATAAGACAGTCATTAAGTTCTTTAAAAGATTTCAAGAGATAATTCACGCTAATTCAGGATGGAAACTTCATATAATCATATGTCCAAAGATATCAAAGTTCCAGAAAAAATTTTATTTACTTAAAATTTACAAAAACTACTTCGGTTATTTTAAACATATACCAAGTTGCATACAAAATTTTGAGTAATTTTCGAAATTAAAAAAATTTTTCTGTAACTTTGATATCTTTAATACTAAGTCATTTTGATCGTATGAAATATTTGTCTTGAATTAGTGTAAGAAATCACCCCTTAAAATCTCATAGAATACTTAACAATCGCTCTGTACATATGTGGCAGTATGCAATAATTTAATATTTTAGCGAAAAGAACTATGGAGAATATACGGCAACTGTGCACTTAAATCGCTAATTATTCTACGATAAAATCTAGAAAATCATTGCGACAATAGATGATGAATCTTTGTAACAATACAAATAAATGTAATTCGTTAGCTGTATATTGAGTAATAACTTTATCCAATAATCGTAATGATTCATTATGCAGGATTATCGGCAGATCTATTAGAAATAGGATAATCGAAGCACATTGTTGCTAGGGAATCCACAGCATATTTTCGTTCTTGCTGCGTCGTTTTTAGCCATTGTAAATGTTCACATAAATAAGGGTACAAAGGTACCACTAATGCGTTAATATCGTCTACCGATGCTATAGGCGAAGATTTTTCATCTGCTTCGTTAGGATTCTCTGGTTTTCCTATCCATACTTTACCGATTAACCAACCTCTGGCCACTTGCACCAATTCTTGAGCACCCATTGTCAGTCTGTAAAAATCAAATATACATTGTATCTTAACACAATTAAATCGTAGTTAATTTTCGTCTTCCTCTAATATTCTCTTTGTAATAATACCTGTATTCTAATGATGGAGTATCAGGTGCAAGAATTTTTCCAAGTATTGCTGCCGCTGTTTTATCCGTTACTACATCCCACAGTCCGTCCGTGGCAACAATAATACAATATTGTTCGGTAAGATTGCAACTGTCCAAGTCTAAAGATTGTACTTCGGGTTGTGATTATAGAAATGGTTTGATATTAACACTAATATTACAACCACCATCACCATTTTGAGCCTTCATCTCCATCATTTGATTCATTTGTCTGTACGTTAATTCTATAGCACCTGTAACTAGATCTCTGCCCTTTATCAGTTCATGCTCATCTTCATTCAATAGCATATTGCCTGGTATGGCCAGTAACCTTTCCTGTTTTTTTTTACAAACACAGTTTATTAATATAAATATATATCATACACATTAAAAATTATCTCTGGTAATAATTTTTGCAAAAACAATACATACTAGGATTATCCTGTAGATGTAATCTCGCTGTAAGAGCCACTTGGTATCCTGCATGTCCATCAAACATTGAAAATAGGCCTTACTCTGTGATCTGCACTTACCTATTTAATAGCCATTTAGAACAAATGTTACCATTACAATAGTATTGTCAATATTCGAAATATATGTAAATTAATTTACTGTATCATTTATACAAGAATCTCTTGATGTACCTCTGGTACCTCTGGAACTCTAAGAACCTCTGCGAAATACCTCTAAGAAATACCTGCGTCTCTTCATTTGTCAAACTTAAAAAACTTGAACGGCTGTAAGGTTTATTTTCTATTTTCTACTTCCACCACATAATTGTAAAATTTATGAGTATAACATGAAACAGAACCAAATATACGTGGACATAGCATAGAAGAGACCCAAAAAGTCATGCACATTACCTACGGGATTCATAGATATTTGACTACAATGTTCAATGTGCACATTTTGTGCACATAGAGGCGCTGATAAAAACATCTTAAAACGACGCGATGGCCGCTCTCAGCCCTCTCAGGTTCCTCTGTGCGCTCTCTGCTGATAACTGGATCTTAAGCTTCGTTTGCAATCGGTGTGAATCGGTGATAGTCGCAGACGGTCGGAGAGTAAGATAAAACACGTGCAAAGTAGTGAGAAGTTTTATTGCAGGTTGGAACCTTGGAACGTTTATAAAAATTTGTAATCACAACAAATAGTATATATTGTGATCTCTATCGTAATATATTATTTTTACCAATGATAGTAAAAAAGGCGAGGGACAAGATAACTAGGTAATTATTCAATTTTGAGCCAAACAAGTTAAATTCGCCGAAAATTCATATAATGCGAGATCAAACGAGGATATTTATTAATTTTATCCCCGATTATTATTAATTAACAGAGTTATTTGATTATTTATTCTAAAAAATTTTCTAATTATTTTAGTCATTGAACTTATTTTAATCTCTTTCCAAATGTTAAGCAATAAAGAAATCAATATTTCTATTCACAAACAAAACAGGTGTTGAATCAATCAAATTAAATTCAATCAGAATTTGATTGAGGTCATATAATAATGATAATTTATAGTATTATACAAATTATATGAAATATCACATTGTTTTGTTATGTTTTTATAAACACAATGCCAGGCAATAGGAATAGAAATAATGAAAGAGAGAAAGGATCTTTCTTTTTCTTTTTCTTTATTTCTTGTTCCTATTACCTGTTGCCTGGCATTGTGTTTAGGCCTTTACAGAAACCTGACAAAAAACAAAAAGCTTGCCTTTACAATAAAACAATGTTCACACATCGTGGTTGTAAGAACCCTCATAGGGATACTACTACAAATTTGGTAGATGATGCTAGTGGTAGGCAAAATATTCCTTCAGCTGGCAGATCAAGTCGTCCTCTTGGAGACAGAAGAGGAAAGATCAAGTTTAAACGTAAGAAACAGCGTTTTGACAATGAAGGTACTATTAATGAAACATTTTGTAATTCATATTCAATATAAAAAATAGACAGTTAACTCTTTTTCCCAGTTACATTATCAATTCATTTTCATGCACATTCCAGGTAAATTAGGATATCTTTGTTAATATGTTTAAGTTTGCATTTGAATTTCAGGTTTTGTGAATAATCCTTTAAAACTGTGTGATTTTGAGCAGCAGGCAAATGAAAAAATCAACCAATCTAATTGGCAATTGTCTAAATTTAAGGAAAAGATGGATACAAATGACGTTTCGGCTCAAATCTCTCCCAGAAAAGAAAGAAATTTAGGTTCACCATTGGTGATTGACATGCTCTCAGACGGTGTCACTTCAATAAATCTACCACCAATATTTCAACAGGCACAAAAGACAGGATTAAACAAGGGAACATCTTACAGTGATGTCTTTAACGTTAATGAATTTTTGAGGGAAGGTACGAGTATGACAGTTGCAGATTCCATAAATTCTCAATGCAGCGCCGATATGCAAATTAGACATCCAGAGCAGGCGGCACCTGTGCCATCGAATGCAAATCATAATGATGAAATTGAAGACGTTAGTGATAATAGATTAAGAGACATCAAAGCCGATAATATAAGCAGTCCTGTCAGAAGTCCTATGTGCAAAGAATTTGTCAAAAATAGAAGTCCTAGATTAATGGATCTTGATAGCAGTACGAAGATATGCGGTAATCCTAGGCACAAAAATCGCGTCAATTTGCTCCAGCAACCTAGTAGTAATCAGAAGTCGCCAAAGGTTTACAGCATAAGAAACATAGTCATCGTCAAAATGGAAAGTCGCAGTAGATTCTGCTTTACTGGCAAGCTGTTGATAAGAGTGTTATATGGCGCTGTGAAAATTTACGGTTCTATACTAAACAAATCGAGCGGTACCACAGAGGTATACTCTCCACGTGGATATAGTAATGTCGCCATAGAGACTAGTGAGGAATTCCCAGAGGATAGTATCGATGATGTGTGGACGGCGCTCGCCTCGGAGGGCATCACTCGAGACTCGGAGAGCGAGCTGCAAATTGATATTGATAACGTTTGTCCAGGAACCGCCGTTCTCGTGCTACAGAATTTCGAGAACACTCTGACGCTTTTTCTGAAGACATTTTTCCCATACTTCCAATTGTTTCCGAACGTGAAAAATTCGCACTACATCTCATGGACGGATCCCAAGCGAGCCCAGATATTACTGCAAGCGCATCTACTTCTCGGGCAATACGACGATTTTAACTACAGACGAATGATTATCGATCCCTGCATCACTAAGGATATCACGGAAGAGATGCTAAATCGCTGGCGTGCGAACGAATGGTCCTGCACACTGATCGCCGGTGGTCAGAATGTTGGCAAGTCCACCAGCGTGCGATGTCTGATCAATAGCCTATTGCGTGAGTCGGAAAAAGTGGTTTTGGTGGACGTGGATCCCGGACAGACGGAATGCACGCCGCCTGGCTGCATCTCGTACAGCTTAATCGAGGAACCGTTAATGGGACCAAATTTCACGCATCTGAAGACGCCGGTTTACCAGCTGTTCATTGATGAAATAAACGTTAGCCAATGCATCACGCGCTACCTGGAAGGCATCAAGATGTTGATCGAGAGATTAAAGAAATGTCCCGTCCTGTCTCGTTTTCCTATTGTAGTGAACACAATGGGCTTCACAAAGAATCTCGGTTGGAACATCATGATCCTTACGATAAAGCTAATCAGACCATCCATTATTCTGCAAATTATGTCGTCGAAAAAGAAGAACAATTACGACGACTTTCTCAGCGCGAAAGTTGTAAATAAACAGGTAACACACTTCTTTGATAGTAAAATAAATATGTTATTGAGTGATTAATTCTCCTGAAGAATGAACATTTAACAGGAATGTTCATTTACGTTCTGCGACGAAAGATTCATCGATTGGAATAGGTCGTGTGAGCACGATTTGCGCATAATACACTCACAGGCAGAGACCGTCACAAACAAATGGAACATGGAGCCGTATCAGCAACGTGAGCTTATGATGATTTCTTATTTCAGCGGTCTAGTTTGTGATAAAAATGATTCCTTGTAAGTTTTATATTATGAGTGTATCTGACATTGTTTCATGAACTTTATAAGTCTCTGTAATTTTTACTTTGTTTGCTATTTCAGTCATTTTCAGAACAATGCGAGATCTTCACTTAATATTAACAAAGCAGTGCCATATACGTCAGTATCTTGTATCTAATTGGCATGCGAATGTTAAGTAATGCAGTCAATGACAAATATCTTGATATATATTTATAGGGCACCCTTTTCTTCCTTATGCATTATACCTCAACGATTATTCGGAGTACCTGCGTCACACGCTTTAAGTGTCATAAATGGTAATATTGTAGCACTATGTGGTATAGATTTAACAGAGGAGTCTTCGCAGGAGTCCGATAACATCTCTAGTCTCCGAGTACTGACGCAAAGATCTCCTTTATGTACATGCTACGGATTCGGTATGCACTGATATTTTTGAACTTCTTTTCTAGTAAACATTTTTGAAATGTTTTTAAAATGAATATGAATAGGAAATATTTAAGCAAATATTATAAACATGTCTTCTATTATTACGTAGGAATAATTCGAGGTGTCGACATGGAACGACAGGAAGTGTACATAAACACTCCGTTGTCGATATCGATCATGCAGCATGTAAACTGCTTGGCAGGTTGTATGCCAGTTCCTCCGCCATTGTTGCAATTGAATCAAGGTGCTCCTTATGTTGGTGGAGACGCAGCGCTACCGACAAGTCGCGAGCCTCGTAGAGGATACTTCCGCATGAGATATCAAAATAAATCTAATAAATCATAATAAATCAGGTAAACGTATATTTTGATATACACCTTGGTACATTTTTTTATAAACGGTTGTTAATTTCTTGTTAAATAAAACAAGAATATCTGAACAAATGTACTACACTAGCAGATGTAATATGTTACAGGACATTGTAATAATTACATTTTTTGTTTCAAATTAAAGATCACTACTATATATATAATATTTATATAAGTGTAGCTCATTTCGAGATACATATCGTAATATTTGTCTTTTAGAGGTAAACCTGCATTTTCACACAAAATGTATTTTGAAATTAAATAATTTAATACTGATACATATATACAGAATAATTGTTAATCATATGTCCATATTTCAGAGGAGTGAATGGAGCACTCTTTCTTAAAATAAAGTCATAAAATAAAGTCTAAACGATTTATGTTTAGATCTCTTTTTTTATTTTAATCACTGATATTTATATGTGTATACATCTGATATTTATGTGTGTATACGTATAGAGTTCGTATATCATATTAGTTTAATAATTTTATATATTAATAAAATTGTTTCATAAAATTATAAAAAAATATATTTTAACATATAATTAAAGATTATGCTGTATATATGATTCGATAAATTATGTAATACAAAAAGTTCGATATTGGGTGATGTACAATTTTATATATGTGAATGAGTAAGAAAGAGAGAACGTGTTTATGTATGCATGCACTTTTTATATACAAAATATTGAATTAAGAAATATCATATTCAATATGTTTATATTGAAGACACAGATTTTAGGTATATAAAATTGCATTCACATAGATTGATTCAAAAATAATATAAAATGATTATACAATTCAATCGCGATAAAAATTTTACTGAGCCAAATTTTGTTAATTTTCATTAACCGTTTGCGCTACGGAAGTAAAAATCTCTTTTTAAGAAACAGATTTCTTGCTCGTCTCATCTTCATTGCACTTAAAATATGAGCACAAAGGTCGTAATATGGCAGTGAGTGTTTGTACGCTCCAAGATTTGCCAAGCAATTTCTGTCGATTTGTGGCAGATAAATTTTTCACGTCCGTATAATGTCGTGGAAAACCAAAGATTTCCTCCAGTTCGGTAATCCAAATGGTATCAGTTTTACCTTTCATGATGATTGGTTTTAATTCTGCTTTGCCTATAATAGCAATAGAAATTTTAGTATAATTTTGCTTTCAACAAAAATAAAAACATAAGAGATAAAAATACCTTGTAATAAGGAACCCGATCTGCCTGTAACTGTACGAAGTTTTTTGCAAAGAGCTTTTCGGTTCAAATTTGGTGTAAGCTTATCCTGAACGTCCTGCGGACTTTCAAACAGCGGCATATATGGATTAAAAGGAAGATTATGCCAGTAAAGTCTCAATCTGTGCTGGGGCGAAAAGTCTGCTGAATCTATGACATCAGGTTCTCGTCCCAGATATCTATAATAATTACAAGAATTAATTTTGCGCGTTCATAATGTTAATAAACCTGTTAATAAACATTTCAATATACTTGTTAATTTCTAATCTATACTCGGTTGGCATGGAAGCGACATTTTCGAATAACCAAAACAGGTGTCGACCTTTGTTAGCTTTCTCTACTAGTTTTTTAATTCGAGTATACTCAAAAAAGAGAACGCCAGTTCCCTTCGGATCTACAATCACAAGAGAAGGAGTGAATTAAAATCAGATTAAATTCGTAATTTCTTACAAAAACTTTTGAGAGACGCTTATTGAACAATCGATAAGTACCATGGAGACCTAATCGCGCCGGATTAACCAAACTCAAGTCATTGCATGGTGATCCACCAATTACTAAATCAATTGGCGCAATTTCTTGAATTTTCTCCTTTGTTATACGCCTTACATCTCCTAGATAAGTAATACGATCGCCGAAGTGAGCGGAGCTAATCGTTAACGCATTTACATCAATTTCACTAGCGTAATAAACTTCCACAACAAGCCCCAATTTTTGAAGTACCAAAAAACCTATTGTATATTTAACATAAAGAATATTTAATATTGAATCCTTCGAGTGTACATTTGCGGCAGCAAAAAAAGAATTGTAAATTATATTTATAAATTATAAACATACGAAGTTTTTCTTACCGGTGCTTAAACCATCGAAAAGCGATAGTACACGCACGGGTTTATTTTGCTTCTTATAATTTGTAATATCTACGTCAGACTTGAGATCAGAGGTTGTGCGGAACATTTGTGTAAATTTCTTTTTCCAATCTAATCGCGGACGCAGTATTATATTCGCGGGCTGTTTGCTTTCATCCCTGCAGAGGAAACATTCCCACGGATCTTCCAACAGCATATCGTCGAATGATTTTGGACATATTAAAAATTTCAAACATGCTGTACAGTAGACACTGAAATAAATAACACGTTAAATAATTATACTCCGACGCGACAAAAAAACTAAGCAGAAATATGAACTAACCGTGGACAGTCTTCTGAGTCACAAATAAGAACGGTCCCGGTACTGGCACAAATGGTACAGTAAAACTGAAATCAAACGTGAAATAAAATAACAATCAATATCTCAATCTCTAAATATCATCGGAACTGCCGAATACTTACGCACTTGCCATCGTTACCATGCACGAACATACACGGTTTAAATTCGTCCTAGAAAAAGATAAGAATAAGCGCGATAAATACTTGTTATTATGCTAAAAATTTATTTGGCTATGTTAATTAGATAAAAATAATTTTAAAACTGTATCTTTTGTCTCATACCGAGCATTTTTTACACAAGGATCCTATAAAGAACGGATGTTCTTCTCTTTTACCTTTAGGAACTTTCAAACATCTTAAACATAATGTTTCCATTTCGCAATCTCCTGACATTGCGCGGCGAAGATCATCTACGGTTAACGCAAATATTAAATCGATATCAAAGAGCAGTAATTTTTTAATTTATATATAGATGTTTATAGATTTATATATAGATAATTAAACTCACTGCTCGCTTTTATGTCACGCTTTCGTTCAGCATCTACATCTGACTTGAACTTGAATTCGTTGATTCTTTTTACAATCTCACTGGAATATTTATCATATATCCTGTTAGAGTCTGAAACTTGCAATTGGTTATTCGATTGGTGACTATTATTTGAAAAATATTCAAAGACATTATCTAAAGTCCAGTTATCCGTGTCGCATCCTAAACGTGAGCAATAATCCTAAAAAGTCAGATTCAAATGTCGTAAAAGTTTTTGGAAATTTTTATGAGAAAATATTTATCATATACATGCAACACACATTCCAATAAATCGTGCTACATTCAAATAAATCATTTATAATCTTATGGATCATCTCGGATAAATAATTACTTAAATGTTTTACCTTGGAAGCCTGAAGCACACCTTCAAGATACTGTTGCCTATTAGTATTTTGAATGTAGTCGCGCATTTTTTCTATTCCTTTGTGAAATTTCAGAAATTCGAGATGACGTACCTAATTAAATGCATGATATAAAATAATTTGTTACATAGAGAAACATTGGATATGCAAATTGTTTTCCCTTTAAATCATTAATATGAAAAAATTAGTCACCTCTGAAACCTGATAATCGCCGTACCACATAATCCATTGACAACCGAAACTTGGTTCTTTCAAACAGCAGTCGCGATAATCAATAATCATTGCTAAAAAAAATATGTAAAAAATTCTTCATATACTTGATACATGAAGAAGGATTAAGCAAATATTAGTAAAAAAAAAGAATGAATGCGCTTATACCGGGCCACCAACAATGTCCGGGGATCTTTCCCCAGGTTATTACACCAGGTTGTTGGTGTTGCAAACATAAACGCTCATTATCGATCTGTTCCCAACTTGTGTTTACATCTTTCTTTTCTGTATTCTGCCTTTTCGGCGGCGGTAACTCCTTGACAGGTGACTCTCCTGTAAAGTGGACATTATTAAATTAACAGATTATTGTTTTAAACAGAATATATCATACACGAATATATTATAGATATAAAAAAAGTCGTACTTTTCTGTTTTGCTATATATTTTTCAGTAGCTTTAGCGTTTATTTCCTTCAAACTATCCAGTCTCTCTTGTACGTGTTCCGGATATGGATAAAACGTTAAATCATCCACTATTATACCAAATAATTTTATTTAACACGATGATGAAGGGAAAATTCATAGGGATTCGTGTCTTAGACTTACGTGTCTCCAAATCAGCTACGTTTCGTTGTATCCAATAATAATAAGGCTTTGTCAGAGTACAGTTGAAACGTTGGCGAAGTATCTAAAATAATCGTAACGGCACATCGCATTTTTGGAAGTAATTCCTTATGTAATTCTTATTGTCTTTAATTTTATTCTCGAAGAGTTATCAAAGAACCTGTATAGTCGCGTCAATGGCGCGCGTACGAATACTTTTACGAGACTGTTGCGACAGTCGCTCCTCCAAGTGCCTCGAGAACGGTTGTATCTGTGTTTCTTCTTTAAGCTGAAATCACATCAATTACGTTTCATTGTCCTTTTCCATCAATAAAAAAAAGATTCTTACGTTTGCGACATTTCACTAATTTACCAATGATATGTGCGATTCTCCAATCCAGTAGACCCACAACTTGCCGGGCTCAGGCGCCATTCCTACATGTTCGGCTTCGACGATCAGTGCTGCAATATGACATTTTTTGTAAAAAAAAATTTTTTTAAGAGAAACTTGCACTTGAAATAATCGACAAATGTTTAATATCTAATGAATAAGGATTTCCTTGATTGGAAAGTACAAAAATAAAAACAAATTCAAAATTTAAATTTAAAAACAGAACATCTGGATTTATTTGGTTCTTGTAAGAAACCTTTCAATCTACACTTACGTAACAAAAACAATGTTAGTTAAAAACATCAATATTATGTCATCTTTAATTTCTATAGTTAATTTTGAGATTTGAAATTGGTACTCTTAATACGAGCTACATTTTGCATACAACACATTACATGCATCTGGTAATTATTATAATTAATATATTTACCTGGCCACCATCCTGCAAAGAAACCCCATACTAATTTGCCTGTGTGATATTCTTTACGATTTTCGGTTTTAATCTTTACCAAAGCTCTGGTTACTCTACGTGGATTATTACTTTCACTATCGTACTCCAAAGTGTTACCCCTGTCACGTGCGCATTGTCGCATTACATTTACTTTGTTAGTAAATTTCAAGTTTTTCGTAGCCCTATCTTGAACCTATTACATTATATATGTATTATTGTATATCTGTTACAATATTAATAAAATTACTTATATCTCTGTAAATGAATTAAATTGATCCATAATATATATGAACTTGTGTCCTGAATTCATTTTTGAAGTTATACCCATACATTAAATATGTACCCTGTATAACTAATATTTCACTCACCTTGGAATCATCGTTTTCATCCTTAACAAAGCTACTATCCGATGTCAATTTCGTAATTGTCCTATTTTTATTTCTATATGTGATTAAATCCTTCGCATCGTCGCGATTAATAAATTTCACGTCTTCAGAATTTCCATCCGAATCGTGAAAAGAATTATCTTTTGCCGTTGGCAAAAAAGTATCTTCGTGATACTTGTAACATGCGTTATTCAATGTCTCGTGTTCCTCATCAGATTTTTCGTCTTTTATCGAATCGTCCGTAACGATCTTCCGAGCCAATACCAACGCGCCACCAACTTCATTACCGCATTCTTCAGTTGAGGATTCCAAGGTTGATCGGCGCCAGGATGAATGGATCTCGTCGTCATTGTCGCTACTGTCCTCCGATTTCCAACTTTCCTCTATGTTTATTTTCAAGGAAGACGTCGATTGTGGAGTATCGAAATCGACGCAATCATGGAAAACACTTCGATAAGCCGTGTTCATTTTTTCATCGAGTTTACAATCAATCGAATATCTGTGTCTTTTTTTACGATACCTTCCACGCTTCTTGAAGTTGACCAATGAATCTTCAACATTTGTTTGTTTGTATTCTTTTTCCAAATCGAACGATTGTTTCAAGTCATTGGACGCGATTGAGTCGCATTTGTTAGGTTCGTTCTTGTCCAACCAATCGTAATCCATAGAGACATTTTGACTGAGATCCTTGTAATTCGAGTTCTCGAGTATATCCTTCTCACTTTTGGAAATCGTTTTCCCAATATCCTCAGAACCCTTTGTAATTTTTGTGTTTATGCACTCTTGAATATCTCGCATAATAGCGGCGGCTGCATCCTTCGAGCTCATTCTCTTACACGGGCAGGTGGTATTTGTAAAATTGTGAGAACGTCGTCGTGCCTTACAGTCGCAACGTTTCTGTACCGCAATTTCCTTCGCGACATCACGCGTGCCAGCAGCAAAGGCGCCCCTCGAATTCGACTTGCTTTTTGAAGAATTTTCCTCTAAATCTTGAGAGATTCGCCGACGGTTACGATGATTAGACTCTGCGGAATTGCAAATTTTTTCTCGGTTTCGTTCAACCAATCTGTTTCCTCTTTTCTTCGACACATCCCCGCTCTTTTTTAACTCGAGTTTCTTTTTTCTCGACAACGCTCTTCTGGTTCGGTGCGGAGCATTTTTATTCTCAGGGATCTTGCGCGATGCGCGTTGTTCCGCAAATTTCGCTAACTTGGCGGTTTGCGCGTTATCCCTCGACGTATCGGAAACCGACGTTACATTTTTCCAGGTGTCGAAATCATTGTTCTCGGTACTGTTATCGATCCGCAGGACGTTCATGAAGTAATCAGGATATTCCGATAACTTCGTCCGATTATGCGAGTCTTCCTTCGCGTGACTAGGGGAGTAGACTCCGGAGTAACCGGAATAATCAACTGAGGCGATCTCGTCTGCGGAACTCGTCTCCGATGTCGTTTGACTAATTACTTCTTCGTCGTCGGTTGAACTTTCGGGCAAACGCTCGTCATCGACGAAAGTGCGGGATCGCATTGACGAAGAGTTTGTCCTCGCCGATAATCTCGCTGACCGATCATGCGATACGGCGAGATTTTCTCGCTTGGATTTTCGCAGCAACGAGGTGTTTCTCTCGGTCGGAAGATCTGCCGTTTCGCCATCGATTCTCGGATGTATGTCCTCCCTCGGTCTCCTTCGCCGTCTCACCGACCACGGCCGCGTTTTCCTCTTTCGTCTTCGGGCAGGCTTCCTCCTGATCCGTTTAACTTGCGTCGGGTCAATGAACGGCCACGAGTTACCGAAGATACTCGTAGACTTACACGCATCACCATCCTCGCGATCGTTCGTTTCGAGATCTGAAGATTTCCCCGCGTCCTCGGTGGTGGATAGAGAATTTAAATCCGAGTAACTCGCGATGACGATTTCCTTGAGGGAAGACTCTCGGAGCAAACCCAGGTCTAAGGCGCAGGACAAGGCCCAAGCATTCGCTATCAAGGACAATTTTGATGAGCCTCTTCTACATTGGTCCGGCTTTCGACTTGGCTCCTGAAAGATTAAAGATCGTAGAATTTAAGATGATGCAATTAATTTAATAAGAGATATTGATAACATTAAGATATTAATTAAGATACTAAAATCAAGAATCTTTCATAATTTTTTAAAGAGAGACGTTTGAATTTTTACAATTACATTATTGTAATTTCTAGAACATTTATTATATTGCAGCTCGATATTCTTCAGCGGTGTCAACAAAAAACTGAAGCAAGAAAAAAGGTTGAGATATTGAATAGAAGATGGAATATTGGATAATTTCATTGTGTGCACAAGATATTCTTATAAATTTAATCACCTTTCCCTTAATATTTTATTATGTTATCAATATAATATAATTAATATTTTATTTTCAAGAAATATACGTAAATATATAAAATATATTCTTTAAAGTTCGAAAGTTTACGTAATGACGTTTTTGAAATTACTTATTTTGGAAATAAATCTCTTATTTCTCCAAATTAAGCATCGTACCGCTCATGGTGCAATTACGAATAATCGAACGATTGCTGCGGGAGAATATGCGGCACGTGAAATTGTATTAACGACGCAATACCGGAAGTGAGAGACGCACGAAAGAGTCTCTCCATAATCCGGGATGTGTTTGCTTATTTCGTAATTACGAGAGAGTAAAGTGTATAAAGAAAATGTATTGGATCGCGTCGCATCCGTGAGCAGATTTCCCACGGGTAAACGTAACTCGCAACATTGACAGAGTCCTGGCGTCCCGGGGACAAGGAAGAAGTAAGAAAGAGAGAGGGAGAGAGAGACCATCACGAAAGTTTTCGCAGGTCTTGCTGTGGTATCCCATGTGTGTATGCGTGCGCACGCGCGTGTACACGTGTACGTGCAAAAATCTCGTCTCTCAAAGAGAAACAAATTGAGGTCGCGGGCGCTTGATTAAAATTAAACCTAAATTAATCCCTCCTTGAACCTCCTCCTCGGCCGTGCGTCGCCGCCCGCGGTAAACACGCGGTTTTCATATTACCGCGCCGTGTCGAAGAGGGTAGTCTCTCTCGAAACGCGAAGCAGTACTCTCGCGGCGAGACGAGCACCGCTCTTGATCGCGGCGTAATATTCGTGCATGGCGCAAACACCGACAACATGTATATCCCCCTTTGCCCTCTCGGTAGTTGCACGCACTTTCGTATTTGGCATGCGTACCAGGAGTATGAACCCCCCCCCTCTCTCTCTCTCTTTCTCTCTCTTTCTTTCTCTTTCTCTCTAGTAATACTTCCCGGAAGTCTACGAAGACCTGAATTAAGTATGAAGTCATAAGAAATGTAGATGCGCTACAAAATGAATGTCCGCTGCAAAGTCGACGCGCGCGACTCTCCTTATTCGTCGACAATGCATTTTAGTGCATTAATCGCGACGGCGCAGCGATGCGAATAATAACGCGAAAACGCGCGCGGACATTAATAATTCCACAGGCTATGTTTCAACACGCGATTTAATATTTTATCCTTCGGTAGAGAAGATTAATTAAGCACTTAATATATACATGCGCATTTATATGCATGTATGTCAGTATGCGCATAACGCAATTATCTTATTTTAGGTTTTGTACTTTGAAACGTCTGTGTATTTACGGAGATTTTTGTCGCGCATCTTGACAAAAAAGAAAAGGATTTTTTAACGACAAATATTTTTACGGCTCCGTCTGACTCGGGGATTTTCTCCTTAGTCCTCGCTAAAGGAGAGTCAACTCTGTATTTTTTTTCCGTGAATCTGTAAATATTTGATGCGTTAAAAATGTAAGATTACGTATACGACACACACGTGCAATTCCATGTCTATAATATAACTGAAGTCAAGATAAAAAGAGTATCGCTAGACCCAAGAGAAGAAATCAAGCAATTTGCATAGGGCATAAATATTTCAATATCAGCGGGACGGTGTAGCCATCGCTCCCCCTTGAAAACCGCCTTTTACTCCACCCTACCATTCTGCGGTAATTGCGGCGTGTCCGCGCCGCAATGTCTTATTTCAAATAAGCGATCGATAAAATGAAATATAAACGAGCTTGGGAAAAATGCTCCCGGCGTGCAGGCGGGTGTACCGTTGAATCACACGATAATTATGTTATTACTGCTGATATAATAGGCATAATTTCACCGCGGACGGCGTCGGTGACCACGCAGCGGCGCTATTTTTTTTTCCGCGGCGGCGCGGAAACAAAGACATCTGGACAACGCGCGAGTTGCATATGAATTCTGCGATCCGCATTCGAATTGCTCTTTAAACCGCGATCCGTTTCCGGCTCCGGGGTGTCGTACAGAAGAAAGAGAACCTCGAGAGCCGACGCGTGCTGCACGTGGCGCCTCTAAAACGTGCATCTAGAGGCCGGTTTGCACCGCGGTCGACCTGTTGAATGGGGGAAAGCTCGTCATTAACAGTTTTATGCGAACTTACTTGGCGGTAGTGCGCCGTTTCGATTGCACGTTATTTAACAATATCAACTGAGAATGGCATCACCCGGGGTGATTTTTATATCTCGGCAATGAGAAAATGAAACTCATTCATTGTACTAAAAAAAAAATCAGGTGACTATTTTCAGATTAATCTCATAAATGGGTTGCATTCCGCATCGGACGAAAATTACGTGATACATAGTCTTCGACTGGGTTTGATTATACGCAGGCTTCACACATTCGCATATTTTTATTCGCAGTCCAATATTTGCGGTCATTCATTGTGTTTTATTCGTAATTCTTAAGTAATTACTCTTACCGCCCATAAAATATTGCTTCGCTAAATTGATTAAGAAGTTACTTTTTCATTTCTCGCAATTTTCCCATTATTTAGTGTATTCAGGACAACGAAACGCGCCGTGTAAATTTCAAATATTATTCCCTTTTGTTAAACCTTTCATTGTCTAGTGATTAAGTATTTACAGATGTAAGCGTCAGTTGCCGGCGCACGCAATTCTCGTTACGTTCGCCGACACGCGGACGTTTCTGACTGTTCTTCCATTAATTGTCGAATTACGTTCCCGATTGCGGTACTAGAAGCGAAGAAATTTCAAGGAGCGCCAAATTGCGCAACCTAATCGGCCTCTGAACTCGCGAATGCGGAAACAACCGCGAGGGGCGATAAATGAATCGAGGTCGGCGGCGACGGCACGGTCGGAGATCCAAATCGCCCTTTAAATGGCCATGCGGAGGGTTGGCGAGGACGCGAAAAAAAAAGAGAAAGAAAAGATAAGAGGAGAGAGAGAAAGGGAGAGAAAGAGAGCGGGAGGGCGATTGCACACACAGGCGAGCGTACATACGGTTTACGTAGCGCCTCCAAAGGCATTTCTCGAGGTCGCTCCGCTCCACCGGGGTCGACCTGATGAATGGAAACGTCGGTATTATTGTGTTTACACGCGGGACACACGGGTGCCTCTCTCGCCACACTTGGCGTGGAAACATTCCATTCATAAAGCGTTCCGCGCGTTCCTCTCACCGCCGCACACACTCCGGCCGTGTGCGGCCCACACGTATGCACATGCACACACGCAGACACAGAGGACGGGGAAGGGTACGCGACCCCTCTGCTGCCTACCGCGCGGGGGTTGACACCAGTGACGTATTCAGAATTTCGTTGCCGCGCCGAGGAGAGAGAGAGAGAGAGAGAGAGAGAGAGGGAGGGGGATGGCAAACTCGGCCCGCCCCGAGATAAAGCCGCGCAGGAGATTTCCTCCGACCCGCGATAATATACCCACCACCCTCTCCCTTACTTCGGCCCGAAAATAATTCCTCGCTCCATTACGCGGGAAAACGGGGAGATTCCCGACGTGCCGCCGCGCGTCTAGTGACGAGGAGACTTGAATGAGGACCCGCGGATTTTTGCATGCCTTTCCCTCGGCTACTTAATCCGGTTACGCGAATTAATTTCTCCCGCGGTGTACACTTCGTATGCATCATATTCTGTCGCGTCGGAAATGAATGGAACCACGTAGGTGCAAAGAGTATTCGTCATCTCTCAGTATATTTAATATATTTAATTCCGGATGAGAGGAGTGAATTTTTACTCAACTCAAGTTTAGTACAGTTTCTGTTACTACAATTTTGAAAGCTTGAAATAACATTAAATAAGATCTTTTCTTTTTCTTCAATTAAAATAGCGTCAGTTCAATTATCTCAGCATCTTAGAAAATAAATGAAGACATGAAAACATGAAGTAGACATAAAAAATATTTTTAATTATATGGGTGAATTTTCCAGAGTAGTGCTAAGTAAGAAAAAAATACGAGCAGCATTCCAGGGTTAAATATACAACATCTGTACAAGTCATACTTATCATCCCCTTTGTCTTCATGACACGTCTTCATGATGAATGTAAAACATTATTATCTCTATTATTATTCCTATTTCATTTCTCTCTCTTTCTCTCTCCGTGTATATAATCTCTACTTAGAGTCTCGTAATGCATTTTTAACTACATGAAATTATTTTCTAAATTATTT
Source organism: Monomorium pharaonis (assembly GCF_013373865.1). Classification (NCBI taxonomy): domain Eukaryota; kingdom Metazoa; phylum Arthropoda; class Insecta; order Hymenoptera; family Formicidae; genus Monomorium; species Monomorium pharaonis. The sequence continues at coordinate 1,207,558 of NC_050476.1, forward strand.
TCTCAACGCGACACACAAAAGAATACGCGAAACGCGAGACGGAAGGGTGTGAAATTCTCGCGGGGGTGAGGAAGGTCGGCGCGCAACCACTCTTCCATGTTACTCGTAACACATCGTGGTAATTTATAACGACAGGTGTTACCGGTGTAGCCCCTCTGTCCCCCTCCCCCCCCCCCCGATCTCTTCATCTACCTCTACCGAGAAAAGGCGTCAACCATAACGCCGCCAGCCAGAGGGCTGACGGCGGCAGCAAAGAAATTCTCTTTTTCGTCGCGTGCCTCTCAAGGTCTTTAAACTGAATGGTCACGCGTGTGCAATCCTGTCACTCTTTCTCTTCTTTGTACTTGATACCGAAAGCAGCATCAAACTTTTGGAAACGCAGCTCGCGCATTCCACACGATCGGGTGCGTCTAAACTAGGTCTGCCTTGCATTCTGTGAATTTTCATAGATTTGAATATTCCGCGAAGTATGTAAATGTTCGGAATATATTCGCCGAAAAAAAAAAATATATATATATATATCACAAAATTCCAATATTTGTAAAATATCATTAAAATTAGATATATTTGGCATAATTAAATTTTATAATTTTATAATCGATATTTGCCAAAAATATTAAGGATTCTTTCAATACTTTAGACATCAATGGAACGTATTATAACTCAAGTATTTGAACTCGAGCCAGTGCTTCAGACATTCATTGACCAGAATCCGAAAATACTGGGCGAAAGACTAGTACTATTTATATTTAATACGTTTCTCAAATATTAATTCGGATATTTGAAGAAGCCGACGCCTCAATTATTCGTTCAATCTAAATGTAATCTGGATTTGTCGGAGTTCGTCGAATGGGAAATTGCGCGCGGCGGCCTGAGAGAAATAGTTTATAAAATCCCGTAAGTCCTTCATTCGAAAGCCAATTAAAGCGCGCGACGAGAGCACACCGTAATGCGACGTACGTAACGTCGACTTAAGATGATTCGCGGCGCAAAGCCGGATCTCGCTGCGCCACACGATTCCCCCGTGTTTACGTCGTGCCAGCTGATATGAATGGACTAGTAAAGCGCTCGGGATACCGCGCACGTATTTGTGCATTCGGTCATGACGACTTTCCGTATAAATTGAAACTTCTCGAGGGTGTCTCGTCGCCGACCGTGGGGCGAGGGCGAACGTCGAGAGAGGTGGAGGAGGAGAGGAAATGAAACGACGGGGATCGTGAGAGCGGGACGAGAGAAGAACAAGAGGCTGGGAGAGATAGAGAGCGAGAGGGTGAGGCGAATCAGAGGAGGGTAGAAAGCCGCGAAGCTGGGTCAGTTCCGTTTAGTAGGAGCCAAGCTCCAATTCCGCTTGGATCTGTCGCCGTTGTCCTTCACGTCTCTCCGTAATTACTCGAATAGATGCCCCGGAAAAAAGGGCGCAAAAAAAGGAGATGCTGGAAAACCAGGTATACTCCCAATGTGCCGCGATCATAAGAAAGAAAAAGAGGCGGTTGAATACGGCGTTTTGAATGAATTTGCTGCGATGAATCTCTACGGAATTTTTATGTTTTTTCTAAGGCGAGACGGATGCTTTGGGAGTACCTAAAATCGAGCATCGCGTAAAGTATCACGGAATGATGTTTCATCATCATAAGTTTAATTATTTTGTGACACTTCTTCATTAAGAGAACTCTAATGAAAGCGCGTACTCGCGGCGGAACGCATTTGTTTCAATTAATAATGCATTTCGGCGGCAGCTACATACGAATATTTTTCCCGCCACGAATGTCAAATATATCATCCGGATACTCTTGGCACAATTAAGAGAACATAATACCGAAATTATTCCGCGCGTGCTAAAAATCCTGCCCCTTAATTTTATCCGACTGTAAAAATAGGCGAGGAAAAATCGCGGATCATCCGCCGAATGGACTCACCGAGATATTCCCATTATCTTAGAATCCCCGAATAGGACTGCTCGCTGCAAAATTATATGCAAGTACCAGCTCGGACTTGGAATCGTCGCGTCGCGTGATCTACGTGACCTTCTTCCCCGATGTGATCTAAACGAAGGAGAACAAATCGTAGACAACTTGGCGCGCACTTTTCTCTCCTCGCAATCGAGAAAAATCCTGCGAGAGAAAAATCTTGTTGGAGGAGAGAAGAGGAGGCCAAGAACATGGCGTGGGTGACTGGCAGCCGGTGCACACGAGAGCAATCTGCACCACCACAATCACGGAGGAAGGGAACCCCCGACCGCGTCGTCCCGGTTCTCGTTTCCACTGAACGAAAACGCACGTACGCGGTTTGCGCGCTCTTGGTCAGTGGTACGCTTGGAGAAGACTGCTCGTATTCCGCAGTTTTCTCACACGAATTGGTGGCTGATTTTTCGAGTTGAAAAAGAGAGATACTAACATTTACAAGAATGAAGTAACACCAGACGCGATATGAGGATGAATTCTAAATATCTTGAGCAAGCCGTTGTAGAAAATCACTGTAGCCTAATTGTTTCTTTATAAATTAGATCATAAAGAGATCACCAATCATATCTCAGTGTTTTAGAAAATGACAAGAGATCTTAATTTTGATCGAATTAAGTTAAAATTGTGAAGATGTCTAAATAGCTTTAACAATATAAAGTATATCATTAAAAATATCTACTTCCGACCTAGTCAAACTTTCAGCGGTTTTTTTTTTTTTTTCATTTTCTTCCGTTTCGCCTGTAAGTTTTCATTTATCACACATTCGGGAATACGCCAGAAGCGATAAAGATGATAATACACTAGGCATGTCTTTCTAAAGTCAACATCACAAACCTCCTGTGTCCCATTTCGACCTCCGTGCTCGACATGTACGTTGTTCCTGACCAATCAAACTACGGTAGACTCGCATAAAAAAAGTATGCGCATCAATTTTTTAGCAGAAAAAGAAATCACAATTAATCCATTTCAATAGTCTGAAGGAATAAATACGGTATTGTCTTCACAACAGTTATAAGACAAACAATATGTTTGCCGCGATTATCGAGCCGAAACGACGGTATTACTTCCGTAATTAATTTTAATTTTCAACTCGCAAAATTTTGCTAAACGTGCTTCTTTTTATCCACTCGCGCAGTTAAAAGGGGCCGTGATTGGTCAGGGAGGTACCTCATATATAACAAAGCGTCCCTATACATACATGCAACACACACATACACACACACACACACACAAATATATATATATATATATACATGCATTATATAAACATAACACATATACGCGTGTGCAATACGCGCGCGTTCTATGTATGTACACGTGCGACTTACCCCGGGAGATTCATACATAGTTTTGCACATATACATAAGCGAGAAGCGTTTGTTGAACCGTGCAAATCTTCTGCTCGGTGCACCAACACGGGCAAGGCGCATCCGCGTGCGCAGTATTCCTCTCCCTCTCTCTTCGTTTCTATCTCCTCTCTCTATGCATCTCGCTGCATATGGCTCTTCGTCTCCTGCCCATTAGCGAACGCTCCTACGTAACCCGTCGCGCACTATTCGCGCTATAGCTATATGGCTGAACCGCCGTATTTTCCTGTCTTTCTTGCACACGGACACGTGCATACTGCATACACGACAAACATATGTCTCTCTCTATCCCTCTCTCTCTCTCTCTCTCTTTCTCTCTCTGACCTAACGATGAAACTTACGCGCGTCTTAGATACGCACAGTCATGTGTGTATGTGCCCGTGTATGTGTCCTCATCTCTTTTTATCTTTACCGCGACGACTTTTTTCTTCTCTTTCTTCCCGCCTTGTCTATTAAGTGCACACGAACGCATTTTTCCCCTCTCTCTTCTCTCTTTCGCGTTCGCCATCTCTGTTCAACTAAAACCAAGCTCATAGTGCGCTTCGCGTTTCATGCGTCCCTCTTTCTCGTTCCTTCTCTGTTCAACTTGCCCGGATACTGTCGTATACGCTCGTCGCACCTCTCACGTACAATCCCGTGCCTTCCCTCCTTTCCTCTATCCCTCCTCACCAACCCATCGTTCTTATCTCCGTCCTTGGCCGTCGTGCGTGCACGCATACCGCCTATCTCCGTCGATCGCCAGTATATACACGCGAGTTCTCCCTCTCTTTGTTGCGAGCAGCGGCGAACACGGATACCGCGTGTGCGCGCAAGAGATGCCGCGAGAAGCAAGGGGGGTAGTGGGCAAAAGGGAAGGAGAGGGGAGAGAGAGAGAGAGAGAGATAAGGGGGAGAGGGAAGAGAAAGAGAGAAGAAGAGAAAATACGAGTACGAAGAGAAAGAGAGAGAGGGAGAGAAAAGACGAGGGTGGAAGAGGAGAGAAAGAGAGCTCCGCTCGCCTAGCGCACCATGGGCTTTTCTTGTATTCTATTGATTTTTCCAAAAGTTCGTGGTGGGAGTCTGGTAGTCTGTAGTGCGCGAGCTTGACGGCCCAGTGTGCATCCGCGGACGTGTGTGTAGAGTGTGTGAATGTGTGTGTGAGCTTCGACGATATCTCCGTCGCTATCCCACCGACTAGATCCCTCTTTCTCGCGTGCCAGTCTTATCCCTCCTCCGGGTGGTAGCTCCTCTCTCTCCCTTCCTCCCTCTCTCTCCACCCCCCCCTCCCTTCCTCCCTCTCTCTCTCTCTCTCTCTCTTGTGCGCGCGCGCGCGCGGAAAGGATGACGGTCCTCGTTCAACCTGTTCTGTCCTTCTCTGACGCACACACGTTCCGTACCCTCGTTATATCTCCCTCTCGCTCGATCCCTTTCTCTTCCTCCCACGCATGAACATCACCCTCTCCTCCTCCCTGACCGTACACATCCTTCTCGCTCATCGACCCCCGTCCCTCCCCCCATCGTCTCTCCTCCTCGTCGTGTCTTCCTCTCTCGTAACCTGGCTATGCGCACACGCACACACGGACACGTGTCGCTCCAGGCAGGAACGTGTCAAGAGGTTTTGACATTGACACCTTTGAGAGAAAGGAGAGCGAAATAACCCGATACGTAGAATTTCACTGTGGTTTCCTGAAGAGACTGTTTCGAAAATTTAATTAGGAAGAGATTTAATATGAATTATCACGTGAAACACTGTAAAATTCGGCACGCGAATTCTCGTACCGTTTGTTATAAGATACAGTTGAACAACCGTAACAAAAGTGAATTAATTATAAAAATAAAAAGACAACTAATATGCATTTGCTCGAAATACTCAATATTTAAGACACAAAAAATTTTATGTAAAAAAATGCATAGAAATCAATATTACATATTAAATGCCCCAAAAAGAATAAGATAGAAAGAGAAACGTGGTAAATGTTGCACTTTTGCGCAAAAGAAAACGGATTCCAAAAATCAACAAAACTGAAACAACACGGTTGCTCTGTTCGATTATAAGTTTCACGTATCTCATTTTCAAAACATAACAATATGAAAGAAACGGAGACATGAAATACTTTATGAAAAACGTATCATACATTATATTAGGTGCACTAAGTATTTTGTTTCATTAACGAAGAATGCAAACTTTTTCTCGCATGGGAAAAATGCATCGTTGGTCCAAGGAACATTCTAAAACGCGCGTTTCTCGCGGGCACGCGAATTCTCGTCGATCCTCGCTACGTCCCTGATTTTCCACCCACTCATCCAGCGCGGCAGGGTCACCGTATGCACCCACACTCCGCCATGCGCACTCGCACACGTGCACATGCGTGTCCACGTATACACGCATTTCTCTCTTCCTCGCGCTCGCCTCGGTGCTCGTAGTCTCGCGCATTGTACACATCGCGCGCACACAAACGCAAAGCTACGTGTGCACGCAGATATTGTACGTGCTGACGCATACGCACAACGTGAGCACAGCGAGCGGCGCACTATGGCGATGGCGACGGCGACGGCGACGACGTTCGTGCATCCAGGCGGAGCAGAATATAGGCGGCCAGGACGAAGGCAGCGGGCACCGACGATGACTGCGCGGTCGATAATTCCAATCGATTAACAATAAGAATCAACGTCGGAAGAGAGGGGAAAGGCGGAGAACTGGAAAAAGAAGGCACGGAATTGATTTTGCGCGAGAGCTGGACCCTGTCCGATATTTTCGTAGTCTTCTACCCATTTTTTTTTCGTTCGCTGACCGCGTGCGTACACACGAGGTTTATTTTGGTTACACAAAGCACACCGTGTGCACCATGTTGTGTCCAGGCGGGAGAACGGAATCGGAAATCAACTCTGGGGGAATAATAATACAATTTGTTTCTTCTCTCCGCGAGGATCGATCACGCCGCTCGCGATCCACGACGGTGCGGCGGCGGCGACGGTGACAATGACGACAACGACGACGACGACGACGATGATGATGAGGATGGCGAGCCGCATCGCGACGTGGCCGATTAATACCGCAATCGTTAATTGTTTATCGGTGTCGCCGGGATTACATCGCGAGTAGAGTAATGAAAACGTAGGGAAAATATAGATATGTATTATTAGAGAAGTGTATTACATGCTACACATCCGGTAAAACCGATTGTTAATACCAACCCGTTTCAGCCGCACTTCAACCCTATATTCCTCCCCCCCCCCTCTCTCTCTCTCTCTCTCTCTCTCTCTCTCTCTCTCTCTATATATATATATATATATATATATATATATATATATATATATCCTAACTTATTTTATATTCAATTCGAAACTCTCGCGCAATCGGAGAATTCAAAACCATCCTGAACGAGCTCCCCATTCGAGAATCGTTCGGTAGGCAATGATTGCATAATCATTATCTATCACCTGCAAAAATTTCCGTATTCACACAAGGAGAACAATCTACTTGGGATTAAACAAAGTCTAAGAGTATGTAGTTAGAGTTAAGAGACGTTATTTTACTCCCGAACAAGCTTCAAATTGCGCACTGTTCGAAATCGTTCCCGTACATAAAAAAATTGACCCTATAAAAAATCGTTGACTTTCTGATATTTTTGGTAGATGCCACCTGAATGCAGCATCGTCAATGTAATTTTGAACACGAGGCCTTACAATACGTTGACCCCGCGGAGTATTTTCAGTAATCGAAATTAAGAATGCATCATCCGAATCTAAACTCGTCGTCGAACTGTTTGCAATATTTACGAGCTTCTTTACAGTAACTGCTGCTCCGCGATGTACATACTTCTCGCAAACTTTCTGCGAACGATAATCGTTCGTAACTTTACACATGTACGTTGTGTCGAACCGAGTTGGGAATCGAATCGAGCATTTTATCTAAGAGTCGCTCCGTTACACAGAGACAGTAGTAACGTGTATTTCGAAGTGCTGTTTTTGCGAAACTGTTAGCATTGTCAGTAGATTACAGAAGCCAATATAAGACGTATTAATGGTGACGATGGGAACGAGGACGACGACGACGACGACGACGACGACGACGAAGGCGAAGAAGAGGAGGAAACCTAGAGACGAAGACGAAGAAGAGGAAGAAGACCAAGACGACGATGAAGACGGGGATGCTCAAGGAGGCTCGCTAGTGTGTAGGATCTAAAAAAAGATCACCTACGTAAATATGTGAGCGCGAACCCGTCTCCCCCGGTCGCATCTTCAAGAATCCGCCGTTGCGACATCCTCCACGCAAATACAATCTCGCCGTTCGCGCGGCACTCATTTGCATAATGTCCTCGGTCCATAGGTGGAAAGGACGTACGATCCGTTGTAAATTCGGTCCCGGTTCGCCGTCGGCTGCGGAGAGTGACCGTTATACGTCGTCTCTCTCCCCCCCCTCCCTCCCTCTCTCTCTCTCTCTCTCTCTCTCTCTCTCTCTCTCTCTCTCTCTCTCTCTCTCTCTCTCTCCGCGCAGTGATGCCTTATCGTCGATGCGGCCGACGTAGTCGCACGACGGGTAACGATCGCGCAGCCCCGCACTCGCGATCGATCTATCTCAATCGATCGCCGGGGCGCGTGCCGCGATTTATCATCGATCGCCGCGCGCCGGCGATCGATTAGCTCTGTTGAGTCCGCTCATCGGCTATCCTTGGCCGCGAGCGAGACGAGGACAGTCGTAAAAAAAAAGAGACGAAAATGGAGGATGAGAGGAATGAGAGACGTACAAAGAAAGGAGAAGAAAGATGGGGGAGAAAGAGGGCAAACGAAAGGGGAGGGCGGTGGGTGTGGGAGGTAGATGAGGGTGACGGACGAAGAGAGAGAGAGAGTGACGGAGACGAAACGACAGCGATAGAAAAGGAGGGAAGCGACGAGGAGAGAGAGGAAGCGCGCACGTGCGTGGGAGAGAGAGGAAGAGGAAGAAACGGAGAAGTACGTTCAGGAGGAGCGAGAGGGAAGGAAAAGGGAAAGGAGAATGCGAGAGTTCGATGGGGCAGAGAGAGAAAGAGGGAGGGAGGGAGGGAGGGAGAGAGAGAGAAAGAGGCGGATGGGAGGGGCAGGAAGGGCAAGACGGAGAGAGACGGAGGTCGGCGGGAGTGCGAGGTAGCGAAGGACAGACTGCGCCGGACCAGCCACAGCCACCGCCGCCGCCACCGTCGCCGCCGCCGCCGCCTCCACTACCGCCGCGCCGCGCCGCGCCGCGCCACGCCGCCGCCTCCACCGCCGTGAGGCTTCGAACCCGAACACAGCCGAACGTCGTCGAGCGACAACGGAAACGTACGAGCGGTGCGGTTCGAGCGGCCGAGCGAACGATACGGCCGAGCAGTGCGGTGCCGACTCTTGCTGCCGCGGTTGCAGATTCCGCGGTGTGTGTGTGCGCGCGTGTTTACACGACGAGAGGGAGCGAAAGAGAAAGAGAGAGAAAGAGCAAGAGGGAAAGAGTTTGCGCCGCGGAGGCGAGGGCAGGAGAGAGATAGAGAGAGAGAAAGAAAAAGAGAAGAGAGACAAGCTCGCGCGAGAGCGGAGGAGAAACGCAAAAAGCGGCGGACAAGTCGGCGGAGCCGTCCGCGGTGCGTGTTTCGTCGTGCAAGTCCCTCTCTCGCAGGAGGAGTTACGTGTAGCGTAGCGTGAGTACGCACGCACGCACGTACATACGTACATACGTACGTCTCGGCTCGACGACGACGACGACGACGACGACAACGACAACGACGACGACGACGACGACGACGACGACGACGACGACGACGTATCGCGGAGTGCGCGCAACACGAGCGGCGACAACGACGACGATCGACGGAGGCCGACGGGCGAGACGTACAGCGGCGAACCTCGCGCAACGTCGTCGTGCTCTCCGCGCGCGACGTGACCGGCACGCACACGCCGCGAGAGAGACCGCCGCGAACGCTCCAACCACCCTGCCTTTAACGGGGCGTGGGTGCCAACCACACCGCGCCGCACCGCACCGCACCGCGTCGACGGTGGTGCGGCGAGACGGCGGGCGGTGCGCGTAATTCAAAAGGTGCGCGCGACGGCCGCGGCGAGAACATGACAGACGATACGGAGTATTGCGCGAATTCGAGGCGGCAGCGCGTCGCGGGTGAAGAAGGGACGATAATATAAACGTGAGGTGAAAGGTAGAGGAGGAGAGAAAAGTGAGAGAGAGAGAGAGAGAGAGAGAGAGAGAGAGAAAAGGGGGACGCACGCGAGGCCGAGGGAGGAGAGAAACTCCTCCGAGAAAGAAAGCTCCCAAACCCAAGTACATCCGCGCGGCCAGTGATCCCGTGTGTTGCGGCTCGCGTGTGTTGCGCGCGAGAGCGCGTCTGGGGTGAGTGTGTGTGAGAGTGCAAGAGGACCCAGGTCGTGCGTGCGTGTGCGCGCGCGCGCGCGCGAGTGGGCCCAGGAGAGAGAGCGAGAGAGAGAGAGAGAGAGAGAGAAGAGAGAGAGAGAAAGAGAGAGAGAGAGAGAGAGAGAACTTTGGTGGCTTCCGGCCGGTCGGCGCGGAGGCGTTCCGGTTGGCGATCGCGCGGTTTCGCGGAGAGGATGCTGGTAACGTCGCCGACGGTCATTACAACGAGGCCAATGATGACGACCTCGCGAGGTCTCGACTGAGATAGATTTCATCAAAGAGAGAAAAAGAGAGAAAGAGAGAGAGAAAGAAAGAGAGAGAATAAGAGAGAGAGAGAGAGAAAAATTGTCGCGCGGTGCGCCGCATCGTCGTCGTCGACATCGGGATTCCGTCGCCGCGACGGTGGCATCGACGAGCGGTCGTCGTGCCGCTGGCCGCGGCGCGCGCGTTTCGATCGTTAATCAGGTGTTATCCCCGGATCAGGTGTTGGCGGGACGCAAAAAACCGCAATCAGCGGGTGCCAACTACGAATCGTCATCGACAGGATTTTGACGAACGAGAGAGAGAGAGAGAGAGAGAGAAAGAGACACGCGGAAAGTCCGTCACAGACTTCGCAACGGCAACGGTGTGCCGTTCGCTAAACACTGCGAATGATAGTCGCATCCACGGGGATACCACCGATGACTATATTCTCGACCGCTGTCGTTAAAGACTAGATATCGCATCCTGCGACTATTCGCGATCCTAGCAATTGAGGAACAACGAGGGTTATTATTTGCGAGCACATTGTTCGCGGTCACGGTAATCGAAAGTCTCGCGCTCGCTCGAAGAAGAGGTCGTACAACCGCGACCATTCCGCGATCACGCGATCCCGAGGAACCTTTCTTGGAACCATCCGCGATCCTAATAATCGCCTACGAAGGATCTCGGAGCAGACTATCGATCTTAGGCCGTACGGTGGGCTTCGCCGTCACGGAGGAACCGTATTCACCTTACGGAGGGATTACCTAGGCTCGTTCCTGTCCTGGATACAACTAGCTCGTCGTTGAAACGACCTGTCCACGTTTTTGGCAACGGGTGACGAAGCCGTCCACGCGAAGCCGCGATCCGGAGATACAGAGGAGGAGGAGGAGGAGGAAAAGGCGAGAGATAACGCGCCAGGAGCGACGTCGCGACGCCGGCCGACGGTGAATCACTTCCGGTGAAACCGACAACGCAAACGACACAGCCAGGATGCAGGTGGCAACGTTGTTCAGGGAGAGCGCTACCCTGCTGGGTGCATCCAGCCTGGACCCCCCGCAGACTCACCATCATCAGAGTATGCATCAGCCGCAGCCGCAACAGCAGCAGCAGCAGCAGCAGCAGCAGCACCAGCAGATGCAACAGCAGCAACAGCACGCCACCGACATGCACCTAGTCGGCCACCACATGCAGCACCACTACAAGATGTGAGTATCCGCCTCTCTACCGTTCTTTTCGAGCACTGATGCCGGCAACCCGCGCCCGACGCTCGAAAGTGTTCGACCTTCGAGCCCGCCGCTCTGGCAAACTGGCGGCTACGCGCGCGAGAGATGGCCGTTCCATCCGTAGCCATGCCGGTATACCTGCGTCCAAGTTGTTAACTTCACGAACCGTCGAGATCGTCGGAGTCGAAGACTTCTCGTGAAAGAGCGAAGCTGTAGTAGGATCCCTTCTCGCGCCGCTGCATAAAATATTGCTCGGCGCGTCGAGTTACTTTAGTCTCTTTGTTCTCTACATCTTTGAAATTTGTGAAGGCTTTTGAAATAGGCTCTTTGTAAAAAAAAAAAAAAATAAATAAAAGATGTTCACGCAGATCACAGGCGTTACAAATAGACAAAAAACACTTCAGGTTAATTAATTTTCACGTTAACGTGAAAAAAAAACTATTTTCGGAGACAAATAGTAACGAGATACTGAACTTTACGAGTCGTTTACCTTGGACGCAGAATTGAAGAGCCGGAAAACTAAAATTGCCGAAAGGATCGTCGATATTTCGCTCTTTCGTCAGAGAGCTGAATAATGAAGGCGATTTTGCGACCAGTTGCTTCAATTGTTGTAGAAACCGGGGCGGTTTTTGCGGTCAAAACAGCATATAACCGGTAAACCCATTTCGCTTTTTCCACCGGATAGATGCTGTCCAAACACGGCTGGCTTTTGCATCAATACACCAGCCACTAAACGGCAAACTATATTCGTATACCAAACTAAGCGGCAAATGTTATTTGCCGAACACTAAAACCTGTAAAACCCATCCGTTCGAAGAAGCGACCTTGACGGCTTCTTACACGCGTACCTTCGCGTTAACTCCACGTGACGGTATAATTTAGTGCGCTCACCTCTCTCCCTCCCTTCGCGGTGGTGCATTTCTAGGTAAGATTCCTGTCGCAGAACGATTAGACAAGAGAAAATAATAAAGGGCGACGCGAAGGGCGATGTTATCCCTCTCGTGCGCGGATGCCGCTTCTTATTACCGTCGAACTCAATGGAGAGGGACTGTTTCCTCGACATCTTTAATTAAACAATTTTAATCAAACGGTAAGAAAAGCGCGTTTCGAAAGAGGCGAGGGTGGAAGGGAAAGGAAAAGGAGAGTCGCGCAAAAACGTATGGTGTCGACATTTTCCGCGACGACAATCGCGAATCCATCCCTCTCGCAGCTTCTAATTTTTTTCTTCGATTCGCCGCCGGAATGATCGACGGAGTGTCGTCGCGCCGCTAAAAATGTTTATTTACGTTCATCGGGGATATCGACATTAACCTTTTAAACGACGCGGTCGGATGGCGTTATAACGTTGCCGGCGGTATCGCTGCCATTCATATTTGTTTTTATCCGCGCGGCCGCGTGTGTGCGCGCACGGAAATATCTTCGAATGGAAACGGCTGGACGCGATACGATTTTATGAGCCACATGTTCCCGCAATATACGCGGACAATACAAATGGCGACTTAGATCAGCAGGTGAATTCTTCCCGGCCGAGCGGGAGAGAGAGAAAGAAAGAAAATGTCTCTCTCCCTTTCTCTCTTTCCCTATTCCGCCGGCAAAAGCGAAATTGTTCTTGCCATTTCTTTTTCAATATCTCTTGCTTTATGAATGGGATAAGAGGAAAAAGAGAGAGAGAAAGCACGCGGTAGATTCACACGATGTGCTGCGGGAAGAACTTGCCAGACTTTATAAATGGTGGCCTCAAGTGGCTTTAAGTAGAAGAAGTCGTGCGAACGGTTATAAACGGCAAGAAAAACAGAAAACCGCGCGCGAGAATCGAATGTCATCGCACTGCTTGCTTGCTGTTGCTCTGTCGCTTTTACTCGCATTATTATTCCTGTTATGACACGAAACGTTGAATTTTAAATGGCCAATTTCTTTTTCATAGACTTACAAGAGAGGGGGAAAGAGGGAGAGAGAGGGAGAGAGAGAGAGAGAGAGAGAGATACTCGAGAATATTGAGATAAGAATTTCTAATCAGGGCCCAGGCGTATCGCCACGAATTATCTGGTTGACTTCACGCGAATAACATATTTCCCGGGAAGCCTAACATACTTTCCGCGGGGACACATCCGCGACACGCTAGCCGTTTAACTTGGCGAGCGGTAAGACGCTCGGAGTCTTGTTCAAGAGCATCCTGAATCGTGTATTATGCAAATTCGATAAGTCTTAAAATCTGATTTACGGCATATCCGCAATAAACGGCGTTCGAAGGCACACGAATGGAGGCGCGACGAACTTGAGACTCGGCCTCGCTCGCGACTATGCGTTGTATACGGGAACGTTCTTTGCGATAGCGTCGCCTTTTGCGCCGGGCGCAACTGATAAGCATGCAAAGCCGATCGCGGTATCGCGACCAAGGGTCATTTCTTTCCGAGGCGTCGATGAGTCAGTCGTGAAGACAGAAATAACGCGCCGTGCCGCGGATAAAAAGGAGCGCGCGATAACTCGGCGCGAGACGAGAGAGTGTACGTTCGTTCCGCTCCAATTTTGAAATACGGGGGACGATCTATCATCCTTGAAAATTGGAGTAAAAGCTCCGCCTTTTTTTTTACCAGTTCGCCCAGTATTTGCAACGTTTCCGTCGGTGCCGATACATTAAAACAGGCTATCGAACGCATGATAAATCGGACGGTTTTTTTTTTTTTTACATCGCCGTCCTAGTACCCCGTGTCTCTGTGATACATATAAAAAAAAAGTCACGTTTCGATAATACGCAGCGCGAATACGCGTTATACGGGGTATCTCTAAATTGATGGAACTCTGAACGAGCGATCCAAGTCACTGTAAACAAGAAATTCTTCCAGCGATATGTACAATCAAACGGATAATGAAGCTGTGTCGATAAAATAAGCGCACCATATAACAAATAACTGCAAATAAATCTGTGTTGAAACACTATTCAAACTTTTCATGATTTAATCCTTCCTCAATGATGACTCTTGTTGGTAGGAAATTCTATCATCCCTCCAGTTTCTCTAAAGGCGTAACGAACGAACGAATATCCCTCTGCCCTTTTTCGGACGACCCTCACTGAAAGAAGCGTCATCATCGACCGTGTCACGCGTCTTACGTTGTCACGCCGCAGGTTCAAGTTTTTGATTAAATTTGTTCATCTGTGTTCTAAATTCGTACATATTCAAAAGCTCGTGAGATGAACGCCACACGGAGATTTCCCCGCGATCTCCCGCGGCAAAAGTTATCTGGACTTTCATTGAGATGCGAATGGGCCGAGAGGCGAGCATCTCGCGCGCGCGCGCGTGATAGAGAGACAGAGAGAGAGAGAGAGAGAGAGAGAGAGAGAGAGAGAAATTGTCGGTCGTTGCGGCGTGTCGTGTATCGCGGGTCCCAACGAAATTTTACGTAACATGTAAATGTGCGCTCCGTCGTGAATGCGGTCGCGTTACCGTGCCTCTTTCTCTTCGTCTCTGTTTCTCTCTTTCTCTCTCCTTCGTTTTCTACCTCGCCGTCTCTTTTTATTGCTGAAGCGGCACTTACGAAACCAGTTTCGGCTGTAGACCGACGGGCTCTCTCGGTCTCTCTTTCAGGATACGGCCGACGAATTTTTTCTTCCACGAGCGCGAGAGAGCGAACGCCCCTCCTCTCCTTCCCTTCCCTCTTCCTCGTGTAAGTTCAGAAATATTATCACGTGTCGCCCCAAAGCGGTTCTCTCTTCCCTCCTCCCCTTTCCCCCCCCCCCTCTCTCTCTCTCGTGTGTCACAGTGAAATCCCCCGCGAGCGTGGTAGTACCCCTTCGGAGGGGGTGACAGAGAGGCTGCTGCAGGCTTCGAGAGCCCCTCCTTTGCAAATTTCGTCACGCGCGCCGAAGGGACGCGCTGCCGGCTGACACTGCATTTGTATTCGTTGCGCAAGGTCCGGTCGCGCCCTCGTTCCTTAAACAGTATAATTTGCGGAATCTCGTCGTTGCGACGACGAGCGCACTCTTTCTCCTCTCTCTCTCTCTCTCTCTCTCTCTCTCTCTCTCTCTCTCTCTCTGCTCCTCCTCCCTTCTCCGAGCTTCCGTCGAACCGCGTCAGATTATAAAGCATCGAGATCGGCGGTTGCATCGAGTTCTACGCTCGTACGTACTTGCGGAAACATCGCTTCCCCGAGTTTCTCGAACTCGCGAGAAACTCGCGCGTGGGTCGAACTTCCCGTAAAAATCGCGGCTTTCGTCTACTTCGCGAACGTCGAGGTAAATTCGCCGAGGTGAATCGCGATCGCGTGAAGCGTGCGCGCATGCACCTTTCCGACGTGAGCACCGAGAACTGCACACGCTTTTCAAATCTCGCGTGGGTGGTTCGTCGTATTGATGCGTCAATTCGTCGGATTAATATCGCACCCCGCGGTTTTTCAATTATCGCGAATAGAATATCGCGCACACGGCGTAAAGACATATAACTCGATTATACGGTATTATGATGTCTCGATGAAATAGCTTAATATAATTTCCGTGTAGGACGCACGGCGAATCTGACAGTACGATAATTAAAGTGCGCATTGCTTTATCGCTATCAGGGGAACTCTCTCTCTCTCTCTCTCTCTCTCGTTCGCTCTTGACTCGGTCAGCTACTGAAAATTAGTCTCTGGCTAAACTCGATTATCTCCCGATCGGAAATATCGATAGATTTGCTAAACACTCATCCCGATAAAAAGGATAACTCGATCAGCGCGCACGTGCGCAAAACGTACGAGGGAAATATCTAATAACGATATAGGCAAACCATAGAGTCTATATTTTTCCTGTATAAAAAGAAAGAAATACTTAAAGCTAAAAATCAAATAAAAATTATAAAGGAAAAAAACGTATCGATTGAATTTTACCTTTGTCTAAATACGAATTGTTGTTCCTAATTTTAGTCCCTACGTTTAGTCCAAGAAAACCGACAGATTGATACTTGATGCGTATAATGATCAACGAAGAGACCTGCGGTGCACTTTGCGCGCGATAAGTTTTAATTGCATCACTGAGTGATTACAAAATCGCCATCGGATCGTATGCGTTCGCGTCTTTTTCGATCCTTCCGCACCGAAATTAGATTCGAGCCGTGTGCTGATTAGTATTTAATTGCAAAGTTCTGACGGGAGAGGAGAGGAGAGAGGGAGAGAGAGAGAGAGAGAGAGAGAAAACGATGCTTGCAAATTTTATCACGTTTCGCTGAGGAACGCGAGTGCATTTGCATTCGTCGCGCCGCCGTCGGGTCCGCCGCCTCGCGCTCCTCGCAATCCTTAAATTGCGGAATGTAATCAATGGATAGAATCTGTTGGAAAGACCAACGTTTCCGACTACATTTACCGGCAAACACTTTCACGGTACACGCTCGATGAGCATCGAGATAACGAAATCAATAGTGCCGCGCATAAACGCTAATC
This sequence comes from Monomorium pharaonis, assembly GCF_013373865.1. Taxonomy (NCBI): domain Eukaryota; kingdom Metazoa; phylum Arthropoda; class Insecta; order Hymenoptera; family Formicidae; genus Monomorium; species Monomorium pharaonis. The sequence goes on from NC_050476.1 coordinate 1,224,109, forward strand.
TTTATGAATTCAAATTTAATTTCTCAATGAGCTCAATCGCAGCCCGACTGCGATTCTTACGATCGAAATATGCCAATTCTTGCGCCTCCAGAGGAGAAAGATAGGTTGCCGCTATGCATTTTCAAGTGTTATATAACTTTATCCGTCTTCTCTTTCTCCCTGATGTCATTAAATTATGTGAACGACCTCGCTGAAAATAGTCGGGCGGCGTCATGAGTCGTCGATAAATGGTCCGCGTTAACGTAATTCTCTAGCCACTTCATCTTCCAGTAATACTTTCTCGACTACTCTCTACCGAAAGTGTGCTCGTGCGTGTATCACTTCATAGGCAATAATTTCACGCGTCGTTATGCAACCGTTTTAGAATCCGAGGAGGTTATCGTCGCGAGAGCGCTCTATTTTTGCAAGCGCAGCGGATTTGACGTAAATGACACGGCCGCGGTCTCGTCTCTCGATTCGCACGACGCGATAACGCGAAAAGAACAACAAGATCGGCGAACGCGCGCGCTTTTCTCCTTTTACTATTCTATTAAAACGTCGATCGCGAGTATATACGGTCTATAAAGTTACTGGCCGAAAACGAAGCCGGCGCGGCCGAAGGTCGTGATCCTGGAGAATCGAGTTTCGAGACGTCCGAGACGCCGCGGCGCACTTTCCTCCTCGTTGAGAGTCGCCTTGCTTTCTCGGGAACCAACCAGTTCGCCACGTGTCGTTACAACGTGGCGCACATTTTTCACCCGGGGACGTCGCCGTCTAGTTACTCCAGTTTCCGAGACGGCAAAGTTTCTACGCGATGTACGGAATCCTTCTTACAATTTCCCCCACGCGCGCCGAGAACAACGATAGTTGAGATAAAAATACGATGTAAACGTTGAGAGAGAGAGAGAGAGAGAGAGAGAGACTTGTGTAAACTTAAATACAAACGTAATCGGGAATGTTGCGTTGCAATTATAAAAGAGTAGAAAAAGTTGTGTAGCGGCGAGAGTGTGCGGGAGATGAAACTCGTTTCTACGCGGAGAAAGTATGAAAGATTCACCTCTTTTTTTTCTTTTAATCAAAAATTCGTGTGATTATATAACCGAGGCCAATAATAGCCTCTGGATCATAAATCACCAGTAGCTACGTGATTTATACGTGGCTAAGTTGAAACAATTAGTGATAATTTTTCTTCGTAACACTTTTGAAGTTGCGTGTGTCTGATCGCACACATTAATAACGCTACATTTTCGAAAGGGGAAAGACTTATCTTTCACGACTGACAAATTTTAAAAATATAATAATAAATTTATGACAATATCCAATGACCGTTTTATATACTTTCATATTATAGTGGCTATACGCCCAATATTATTGCACAATATTTGAATATTGCACAATGTTATATTGATCGTCTGGAGGTTATATTGACTTTGTTTTGCATTGTTCAGAGGAATATTATATTATACAAATATTATTGATCGTCCAGGAGCCGCTTTACACTTGACAAGAAACTTGTCCACAAATCGCGAAATTCTGTTCGAACCTCTCTAAATTTTATTCGAAATTTAAAACATATTTATTCTTTGGATCTCCACGTAGGAAACCAGGCAACAATTGCATAATTTCTTCTGCAATTTTTAGAAATGAAAACGATTTTTTTTTTTAATCCTTTCCGAACGACTTGTCAAAAAGAAACCGACGCGAGAGAGCTTCTGACTTTACCGTATCAATTTCTATCAATGCTGACGTAATACAGCGTACCGCAGTCGGGACGTAGCGGTGAGGGCGGAGAGTGTTTGATGTATAGAAGAGTCTCCGGAGAATTGAAGCCAAACCCGCAAGAAGTTTGGACCAGACTTGGGGGCGCCAATAGGTCAAGGCTATCTGACGCTCCCGATGTGTATATACACACACACACATACACACGTACACCTACACCACGACGATCTACCCCGTTTTCCAGCAAATTCATTACGGAGTTCCTTGGGAATACTTGAAGATTAACGACGAAGATAGTTGACGGCGGGAACGGCGGTGCGGCGCGACTACCGCGCATTCGTCACCGCGTTTTTCGAACTTTCTCGCCCGTTTGTTCTCTCGCGAGAACCAAAAAGAAAGACCGACGGTGAAGCCGTTCGACTTTTTGGAGTCGCCATACGAGAGTAAAAAGAGAAAAAGGAATAGAAGAGAAAAAAGAAGAATGCGCGCATAGTGAACTGTCGTCGTCGTCGTCCTCGTCCTCGTCCTCGTCCTCGTCTTCGTCGTCGTCATCGTCGTCGTCGTCGTCGCCGTCGCCGTCGTCATCGTCGATGCGGTTGCGAGGTTGAAAGTAGGCGGAGAGAGCGAGTGCAGCAAGGACGAATCCTTTACCGCGATGACAGGCTTCGCTCTCCGCCTCCTTTCGATCCCACTACCACCACAGTGTTGGTTGGCAGGATCATGCTCTCCCCGTTGCTGGCTCCATTGCCAACTCGGGTTGGTTTCCATCGGGTTTCGCAAAATTCTAGAACTCTCGTGTGCGTGCGGGCGCGCGCGCGTACAGCGACGAGAAATAAAATTCACCACGGGTAATTACCTGATGCGTTTAACGCGATTTCACGCCTCCTCGTACGAGCTGATCAAATGTGAAGCCTTGTGAAGCCTGTAATTTTCACAAGGCAGAGGCCCTCGAACTTTTTCCACCGCTCCACCACACCGCCACCTTATGTAATTTGACGCATATACAACCTATCATCATTGTTAATCATTGTAAACCTTAAAACAACCGGCACTCTCGCTGACAAACAGCAACGTACGGTGTGGATTAATTATTATTTTTTTCGCCTCGATAAACCCGCGAGGAGTTTAAACGACGCGATTTGAGAAGCTTTCGTCCTATAGCAAAATTGCTCAACGCTTAATAAATAACGAGCAAGTGGCGAGACACAAAGACAATCTTCGTATTATCGCGTGCAGTTTTACGTGATTATTCTCTGGCATAATTTTTCGATAAATACAAGCTGAGCGGCACGATATCCGTTATGTCGTCTGAAATGACAATGCGAATGGCAAGGCAGATTTGTGAAATGTCACGTGGCATAAACAATGTCTCAATACTTAAATTTATTAATGAAGAAATGACAAAGTACAAATTCCTTCGCGACACGCCAGTCGATAGACGTCGTTGCGATAAATACCGTGATGTGCGGGGATAGCATGTTATTGCAAATCCGACTGCGAAAACACAGAACGGAACACACATCGGGGTAACTCGACTGTCAACGGTTTTACGTTCGGGCTGACATATTTGAATTGCCGTAATGTAGGTAGCGGAACGAAATTCTGTAGGTTCTGGAGAATTCGATCGATATGTAATTGGCGATGTACGCGGCGGCGATCGCGTGGTATTTCCTTGGCAAGACAAAAGCAAACGCGCAACAATAGCACACGAGGCTGGCGGCGACAACACAGAATATCGAACGGCGATTGCTTCGTAAAGAATGAAACATGAAGCTTCGCGGGGGAGAAAACTCGAGAAACGTCAAACTCATTGTAAGAAAAACGTGCGTGCGATTCAAAACGAGAAGCCGAGAAGTTAAATGACCAGAACAGACAGCTCGTGTCGATAATTTATGTAATTAATCCTACTACTTACAAAGAAATCAAGCATCGTTTCAATTGTTACAATGATATCAACTGGATTATTAATGACAACGTTAATTTAAACAACTTTAACTTGAATTAACTTGAAAATTGTCGATTATAATTCGATTGGCAAATAATTAACTTTTTTATATTTTTTTTATTATGTTGCATCTCGCAATTAGAAAAATTAATTAATTGACAAATAATGCGATAGAATCCTGTGTTTACGCTCGGTTTGCGTTATACAGAAAGAAAAGGAAAAATCGAAGGAGAGGAGATAATACGAAAACGAGGGAAGAAAAGCCACGGGGCACGTAAACGAAAGCACGTGGTGCACACGACGGACGTTTACGTCGCGGATAATGTCGGGTCGTGGAGGAAACGAATGGTTCCCGGGGACCGGGGATCGCGGCTAGAAGACGCGGACGGAAAAACGAGGCGAGGTGAACGTAAACGCGGCCACGTGTCGCCGATAAATCGACCTTATCAATAAGATCGAGCTCTCCGCGCTTTCTCTTTCTCCTGTCTCTTTCTCTCTCTCTCTCTCTCTCTCCTCCCCCGTACCTCGTCCCGCTCATCCCCCCGTCACCACGGCACTCCCACCGGTAGTTATTCATATATTCCGTAAGTTTGGAATACATGAATAACCTACAAGTCGCAGGTATTCGTGCGAATCATCTTCGACGAGGCTCCAGGTGAGAGCTGCGCCAGCGACGACGATGGCGTTTAGCGCGCATCTCGCAGAAAGCGACAGGTGACACGCATCCCGTTACATATCTGCCTCCTACCTCCTCTTCCGAGTTACCTTGGATACTTCAGCGAGTGCGGAAAATCATTTTCTCCCGAAAATCTCAGCGAATTTTATTCCGGATGCTAACACTCGAGGTCTTAACAAGTTTAATATTTGACAGCCGTATGAGCCTCAAGAGAAGACTCGAAATTGCTGCTGAATTATTCGATTTGCGAATATATCGATATTACATTCGAAAGATAGGCTCGAATAGCTCGTTCGCTTCTCGCAAGTCTATATTTTTATGTACATGGTATAGAGAGAAAGAGAGAAGGAAGATAGACTATTTTCCCCTTTCGTTAATGATTCTGCTTTAATTTGATTGTATTATCTGGCCGATTTAATTTGATTGTATCATCTGCCTTCGCGAGTAATCGATGGCGAATTATTTATCGCGGGACGAAAATACGTCGCGCGAGAGAAATTTTTCTTAATTTCCTAATATCATGTGTCATACGTGTGCCATTATTTGACAGGTGCAAACTTTGCAGTTACAGCTCCGGTAATTTGATAAGTGCGATCGTATTTATGTGGTGGTGATATTCATTTTCATAAAACCGAGAGACCGAGATTTATAATACGAGAAAATGAAATAAGATTATGACGTTCCATCTTCATTATCCAAACTCGCTGTGACATAAGTTTGATCGCGAAAATAGAACGAAAATTCGTTATCCGTTATTCCACCATTATTCGTCGAAATAATGTCCCCGTGATCATCTTCCATATTCCGCCGCCTCGCCAAAATGGGTCACCGATGCATAATTTCGCGCTCTTCACTTTTTCGCAGTATTACAACATCGGGCCGGACCAATCCTGGACCGATCTCCGTCTCGCGGACGCGAAAAATCAACGAATCGACGAGTTCTTGCCCACGCTCGTTAGCGATTCGCATACATTGACATAAAAGCGTTTTTATCGCCTTCGTAAATGACGTGTCGCGGCAGTTAGGATCATATTATTGTTAATCGTCCTACGGGCGAAATAACCTATTCGGCAATTGCGGAATTATACAACACAATTAAACTGTTCGATGCACATTTGCAATCATCTTGCAACCTAATACCATTAGCGACAGCAGCTACGTTGTTTTTTTTTCTTCTAATTACAGTCGCGTTATTGTAGAATAAAAAGATAATTGTTATCCTACTAATACGACTGACTGTATGACACTAACTGTACGTAAGAAATAGAAGAAATTAAATATATAATAAGATGCATCTTTGAACGAGCGATAAGGATTTTGTTTTGCACATCTCCTTTCCATCTATTTTCTCCCCGATCATCTTGTGTGCACGTGACATATTACACGAAGATCTCGGCATATTGCAGCGGATACTAAGCACCTTGCGATAATGAAAGGCCCTTTCTGTATCGACTCGCACGAGAGTCAAAGCGACGTGGCAATTTGTGCTAATTCTAGACAGTTCGCTACGAAACGCGAATCATTAGGAACCGAATAGTAACTTTACGACGTTATGACTGGGGATAGCGGATATTAGAAGCGCTATATTAAGATATCGGCAAATCACGGCAATTACTTTTCCACGTTGCATTCGCGATTTTAATTGTTCGGACGTGAACGAGGAGAATATAACGGGGAAGGGGGGGGGGAACCCACGCACACCAAAGTATTTATCTCGACGCATTATTATTCGCGTCGAACGTGACCGTAACCCGCAATTGTTGCGTCAACTTAACGCCGCCGAGCTCTGCGCGCCTCGCGTATCGCTCGATCGTGTTTTACGATCGCTCGCGCTGACCGCGAATTCGACCGATACGCAATTACGGAATTGCCCTCGTATATCATCGACTGGCCCGCTTCGTGCGAAAGGGCCCTCCACACGTCGTTTAACATGCGTACGAGCGAGCGAAAAAGTTTTTCCAACTGCGGCCCAAACGCGCGCTCCGATGTTTAGCGTGTAGTGACGAGTGGTGGAGTACTCTGTCGGGTTCAATTTCGCGAAGTAACTTTGCACGCTACCGACATTTCTGCAGAACGGAGTAACGGGAAAGAGACGTTACACGAAGAGAAATAATATTGACGAATAACCTAATATACATCGAGGAGAGAAGTGACTTTATAGAAAACTTGGGCCCGCGATTGCACCAATGTGCAGCTTAACTGTAAGCTCTTTAACTTACTTTAATTCTTCTATCTTTTTCCAGTTCCGGAGAGAAAATTATAGAAAAAGAAAGTAAGGTGCAAATGGGCTTTAATCTATTAATCTTAACAAGTATAAATTGTGACGGACGATCGAGCAGTATTTGATTCCAATTAATTGGGAGAAATAAAGAATGATAAAAATACGTATTCCTAATTATGTCCTGACTCATAACGTTGAGCAAAATTTCACGCGAAGCTGCACCGCGTAGGAGTAACAGAAGATGAGCCAATGAGACATCTGTGTAATTTCGATACATGTCCGTTCTCGAGTATCATTGTGATCAGCGCGGAAAATTGGAGAGAGGGAGGAGAGGCACGATCATGGCAAGCCGAGCTCTCATGAGCTTTCTCTCTCTTCTCTCACGCGCGCGTACCTGCAACACGCGCGACTGCAGCACAGATCCCAAAATATCTCGGCGTTAGCTAGCGCACCCACGCCAGGGCTCTCGTTCGAATTCTACGCGCTTTTATTTATAACTCGATGTTAAAAAAAAGTGACAGCGTGTCGAGAGTCGCGCATACGTCGTCGTCGTCGTCGTCGTCATCGACGGCGGCGTCGTCGTTGTCGTCCCTGTCGTTTTACGGGCGTCGCGGAAAAAACGTGGCGAGCGTCCCGTTAGCGTGAGTTACGAAAGTCAAGTTTAACTCCGCATAAATCGCAACTCGAAATTCGGAGTTCGCGTTTGCATTATCCTTCTCGCTCTTCCCCCTCTTTCGTTATCTCGTTTCTTGTCCTTTCGCGTTGCCGATCCTTCCTTCCCGCTCGCTAACCCCCTCGTCAAATCCTTCTTTTTTACCTCCGCCTCCTCTGTTCTTTCCTTTCAATTTTTCTCGTTCGCACATTCTTTGTCCCTCTTTCTCTCCCGCGCATTCACCGGCGTTTCTTCCCCTCTTCCCCCTTCTTTATTATTCCCTTCCTCCGGTCGCATCTCTCTTTATTTTAGCCCGAGGCACACAAGCGCCGAGATGATAACGGAAAGTCGAAGGGGTTCGGAGGGGGGAGGGGTAGTAGAAGGGGGAGGAAAGGCGAAAAGAGCAGGGAAGAGAGAAAATAGAGAGACGAGGAGATGGTGAAATACACGAGAAAGAGAAAGAGAAATGACGAGGAGAACGAAAAAAGTGAGAGGAATAGAAAAAGACAGAACGAGAGAGGAAGAGATGAAGAACAGGGGATGGGAGAAGGCGAGATAGAAAATGAACGCTCGTACAGAGGAGCTCGTCCAACGAGCTCTCCTCTCCTCTCCTCTTCTTTCGTCTCCTCTTCTCTTCTCTCTTCTCTTCACCTCACTTTACCTCACCTCTCACGAGCTGTGGTTTCGTAACACACGCGTCTCTCTCTCTCTCTCTCTCTCTCTCTCTCTCTGCGTTGAGCATCTTTCTTTCTCTGTCCCTCTCGCCCTGTCTCGCTCGGAGAGTGCGATACATCGTACACGCTATGTATATACCGCTTCAGAAATTTCGTATCTTGGCAAAGACGCGCGATGGAAACGTAGAATAAAACCTGACGTTAATGGGGTAATAGAGTTTTCCCGTCATCCACGTACTCGGCGTCGGCGTGTCTTAAATAAAAGTAATCTTTAAGCGTGAACCAGCAGTGATCTATAAGCGGCGACTCTTGTAATTGCACACTCGATCGCGTAGCTTTCCGGATAACCAGGCACAACGACTTTTAAAATATACGCGACTTATGGGTATACTTAAGAGGACGTATTTAAAAGTTAAGAATATACATGTTATATAACCGATTAATAAATAAGCGTGTTAGCGCCGCTAACGCTTGGTAGGTGTGTTTATACGCGAGTAATTAGCAAATGATTAATCGTTGATTAATTTGAGATACAGCGGGGTGCGCAATCTTCCCTGAAAATGATTGGTCGCAACAACAGTCGAATTCATTATCGTACACGCGCTTCATCTATATTATGGATTAACTAAATGGAAACACATCGTAAATTTTAATTCAAGACATCTTGGTGCGAGATAAAATAATTTACAACTCAAGTCGAGTTGCAACGTTAACTACGTATGAATTTTAATATATCTAATTATTTTATATGATTATAAATCAAATTTTCACCTGTAGTACTATTCAGCTTAAATGTATGAAACCTCGTATTCAAATGGGACAATTGAGCCTGACTTTATATTTTCAAAGCGTTTCAATTCGGAATTTATTAATATTGTCACTCTGCCTCTTGGCTGACGTCGTGCGGGTTTACCAATCAAACAATATAGTACATCCTTATTCATCGAGTATTGTATGACATTATGTTACCAATGATTTGTGCAAAGCTATAAAGCAACGTGCAGGATTTCTGAGGCTTCCCCAAACACAAAATTCATATCGCGGGAAATCGGAGAAATATACACGAAAATGAGAAGAAGCCCTGCAAATCGCGATCGCGGATGCATGAATTAATATTTCCACTGTTTATCGAATAGATACAAAATCCGAGACAGAAACGCGGTCGAGCGGAGCGACGGCCCTTTGGACGAAAAATTTCGCCGTTTATTTGCTTCGTATTTCGCATCTTTCAAATATTAATATTGCCCCGATAATCGGGATTAAAATTAATGAAACGATGCAGCGCGGGATTGTTCAAATTTTCTGATGAATAGAGTATCTGTAGGATTAATTTCGATATAATATGCTTAATAATACGATTGTAAACACGAAGAAACATAAGGGTTTTCGATTTAAAAAAAAAAAAAAAAAAAAAAAGATGGAAAGAACGACAAAAACTGACAAATCCTTTCATTAATATCTTCGCATACGATGTGCGGTTAATTTTTATGCGAATAGAGACGCGTTCCATGTTTTTTTCACAGTGGGACTCATTAAAAGTTCCTTGCGACTCGATTCTAGGTCGCGACGCAAAGTTTGGAAACCACTGCCGCACAGTTTACGCATGCCCGCTTTTCTGTCTGCAACTCGATATAGATTATAACGTGATTAAATTGATGAACATATCATTTGGTCTAGAATTATAACGTAATTAGTTATCCGTAAAACGGATCACACACAATATATACGTTCTCGACGATCGTATAAATTGTATACATTACGTTTCGTGGATATCTATTTATGCGGATTACTTCCTCCGATCGTACGCGATTACTTTACTTGATCAATTTAACACCTGAATTGCAACAAAAATACGCGCGCTGTATAAAGGTACACTGATTAAAGGTAGATTTTATCGCATTATTGGACGGCGACAGATCGATGAGGCAAAGTTTAATAACCAAGGGAATTGTGCACATTCTTCGCCTCGATAAATAACTGCCTCGCATAACTTTGTCCCGTAACTTATAGATAGGAGAGATTTATGGTAATTTTATTTGTGTGTATTTATGCGACACGTAACAAACACATTTGTGTGATACGAATACCCGAAATAGTTTCGCTATTCAAAGTTCAAGTGTCAAACTTAAAATTTTGAACTTTGTTGGATGTTTTAATACATGGAAGTTTATAATACATTCATATAAACATGTACAAATGTCATTAAAATAATTATAATAATAAAAAGTACATGGGTATATGTGTGTTCAGTGGAAACCTGCATTATCGTAATAAAAAAAATCATAGTAATAATAATAATAACTCGTAATGAACAAAATTGTATAAGAAGGGAAAACAGGTAGAAAGAGAAACGAGCGCTTATGAAATAACCGTAATTATGTCGCCTAATAATGTCACGATCATCGATTCAATTTCGTTCGAAATATGACTTGCGTGACGTTGCGAAAGACCGATAATCATCGCGTTTAGAGATCGATAACGGCACGGCCAGTAATGATCGCCATTAGAGGAGAGACGACGATGACGACGACTGCGACAACGACGACGACGACGACGACGACGACGACGACGACGACGAGGACGAGGACCGTCGACGACGAGTGTCGACTCTCTCGATTCTCAAGCTGGTTCGGATCGATAGCTCGAAACCGGTTCCAAGTTCCCGGTGGCTAATTGATCTTGCAAAGCGCAAGCGATGTTGGACAAATATTAGCATCAGAGGTAATTATCGACGGACGTACGCACACACGCATTGCGGAGCACGTAGCAAAGATCAGATCTGGTTCAAAGTTGATTCGTAAGATGATACTGAAAAGTTTGGCGATACATATGTGAACGCATACCTCTAAATTTGATTTGGCGCTTGATACATATACGTTTGCAATATCTCAATATTATGAATAAAATAATTTCGGTAATAAATAATCATCCTGTTTCTCAAATTTTTCGACATTTTCCTCAAACTTAAATTATCAATCTCTTAATGATTTTAACGTTAATGTGAAAACCTTCCGAGAGACTAGAAGCAATTTCGATTTAATGAAATTCCTTTTGTTATAATTATGCCTTTCAATAATGCTACGTAATTTAATATTACAAATTCGAATTAGGTAATAGATAATAATTAGATAATAAACCATGTTAACAAGTTGCTCGTATATTTTTGACACTTAATTCATTTGTGTTTTGTGGCACACAAGGCTGTGCCGTACACTTTTGTGATTGCGTGTCTACATGGATTATTTACGTATTGTTTATACAATTTTTTTTTTCATATATAGACAGATAATACAAGCAATGTAAGTTATTATAAATTGGATAACAATACAGAAAAAAGTAATAGATAGAGCTGACATTCTTCTATTTCTTGATATGGCAATCTCGCGTCTTATAGAATGCAGAATGAATGGAACGACATTATCCTAACGTAGAATTCATGTCTTATTGAATGCCTTCAAGACTTTAGAAGACTTTAGCGCGTCCCGCGCCTAGACACGGTCGGCAGTCCATGCCGAATCTCTAGGGAGCTCCGCGATTATTCCGGGCGCAAATTTATTTTTATCAGTCTGGTAGCAGCTTGTTGCTGGCGCTCGGGGCGCCGGCGTTGCCGGATTACAAGGATTTTTCGCGTTAATATTTTGCATGCAAAACTCTGTACTCGAGATAAGTCGTCGGACTGATCAATAAGCTTGTCGCGATACAGAATTGTCGCCGGTAATAGGAGCCAGACTTCATAATTTCGTAGATGTCTAGACCTCAATACCACAGGCATCACTTAACCATCATTAACAGATATCTAATTGAAGTCTAGCCAATTTTCTGTCTTTTTGCATATCAGCGAGGTGATTACAAGTAATATAGGTAGGGATCGATTTCAGCAACTGTAGAGTTCAGTGTTATCCTTCTCTAAATAGCAGTAGACCTAAGTGTTCTACGTTTCATTTATATCTCGTTATTAATCCTCCCGTCTACAGGATACAGATACGCGGAATTATGATTGCGTTAAATTTTAATAATGAAAACGCGAGGAAATCGGCGACAGATACGCTTTCTCGTATCGAAAATTGAACCCACCAGAATTACACTGGTTTTATTTTATTCAATTCTCGTACGCCGAGGAACGTCGTCACCCCGACGGAAACTATCTTCTGTCTTCTCTCAGCATCACCTTCGCGGTAATATCCGTAAGAAGAATTTACGTCGCGCACGGAGGAACTGCGAGACAAAAAAAACAAGGAAAAAAGAGGAGAGGCACATACAGAGAGCTATGCGCGCACGCTCCGAAATAGCGTTCATTACGCTACCCGCACCGGGCCGATCGTAAAATTGGGACAACGGGGGAAACCATAGAAAATTTGGCAGCCGTAGCGAAAAGTATACCGTGTACCGTCTCTTCCCTGAAGAGAATTTACGAAGCTGCAACCGTTTAATGTCAGAGCCGAAAGAAGAACGTGTGCCGCCACGGACCTGCGCGATCGACAGAATATCGCGCGCGAAATAAATATTATATTTTGCCGCGCGGCTCGCGGCAGGCGACTCTGCTCGTGCGATTTCGGCGAGTTGCGAGGCGTTGCCGGTGTGATGTAGGTCGTGCGTTGCGAAATCGCGGTACTCGCGGCCAACATTGTTGCGTCCTTTTTCTCTGGCGGGGAACCGGCGTCGTTAGGCTGCGTGCGGTTGAAAGAAAGACACGCGGCGAATAGCTACAAAGTCGACAACGATGACGACGACGACGACGACGACGACATTGCTATTAATCCCGCGCAGCTAATTTTGGAATGCTACCTTATTACGCTTTAAGTGTGTCGCGAAGTTGGTGATTTCTGGCGTGTCTCGAGAATAATTAAGTTTAATGCGAGCCTCTCGTCAGCGACGGGGACGGGGACGGGCGGCGGGTTAAATCGGATTAACATCCCATCGGAGACCCGCGCACGATTGAATTAATATAATAACGCGGGATACGCGCGCGCTCGCGACGACGACGATTCGATCTTTTATCTCTTCCATCTCGCGAGACGCGTCGCGATTAGCTGCGACATGCAAAGAACCGACGGTGATAGTGGCTCGCGTGACGCTGCAGAAGTCGCGGTAATCGCGTCCGCGGCTCGGTGTAACAAATAAATACATCGTAGAACGCGCGCGGCAATCCTGCAAGCAAAAACGCCGAGAGTAATTATACCTCGATCGCTTTACTCGAGAAGGCCAGGAATAACGAAACAGGTTTCCAGTTTCTTGATTACTTAATGCGGCACGAGCGTCGGCCTCTCCTCTTTCTCGCGCGCGCGCGCGCGCGCGCGCTCACGGGTTTACGTAATTTCCATTAACGCCGTTCATTAGCGGCGGCGACGGCGATCCAAAATCGCACAAGATATCGCTCGAATCCCGTATTCGCAATCGAATGCAAAACGGTCGTTGCTCAACGATCGGGGGCCCTACTTTGCGGACCCGGATCTCCTCCCGAAGCTACCTCGAATTGCAACGAGACGTCGACGTCAAAACGCGTATGCATACGATACAAGAAACTAGTGTTAATTATCCAAGGGGTTACGCAACGAACTAGACAATCCATTTCAGCTTAATCACTACTCATACGCGCGCGCGAGTTAAGAGTGCGAACTCGACGCTCGTGAAACTCGGGAAACGCGACGATTAGATACGGATTACTGGAAAATTCCAGCTAATTAGTTTCCACGAAGTCCCAGCCAGAGGATGCCGTCACGGTGTTTCTTTGTCGCGACACTATTTAGTATACAATATATAATAATAATACTTACTTCTCTTCAGCATTACAATCATGTCAAGAAGGGGAAGTATACAATAAATATAATACGGTAATTCATTAATAGTACGAGTCGAGTGTAATTTCTTATCTCGTTCGATCTCATCTTGTGCCGCGACAATTAATGCGATTACAGAGGTTCTCAATTCCACCCCCTCCCCCCGTCATCATCGAAAACAAGTACATTCCCGCACCTGCAAGTACTCTGGAAAGTACAGGTACTGAAAAATAACAGTGAAAAGATTAGTACTTCAAGGTACTCGTGTTGCCCGGGATGTTACATCGCCCTTTTCCCGAATCCTTCGTTCGCGATTAGCAGCATTGCAGGCTACGAGTCGGAGAATCCCGCGCTCACCAGCTAACCGCATCTCCCGCCCCCTCCCCCTTTCCTCCCCACGATGCCGTAGACCGGAAGCGTCCGGGATCGCCCGGCGCGAAAAAGGGAGGAAATTCTTCTCTCGGGGAGAAATTTTCGGATCTCCGTCGCCGCCGCCGCCGCCGCCACGGAGAGGGATGAGGAGAGAGAGAGAAAGAGAGCGAGAAAGAGAGGGGGAGAGAGAGAGAGAGAGAGAACTCCCATCGCGCCGCGAATCCTCCTTTCCTTTCCGTTCTTCCGTTTCACTAGCAACACCGCTCATAAATAGCCGCACCGGAGGCGGTCGTAAGGGTTTCCCTTATCTGCGTCAGCGTTTCTGCTCGCACAATTACCTACGGGTTTCCACGTACGCCACTTCCCGCTCGCTCCTGCACCCCGTGTACTCGCTTCTTTTTTTTCCCCTCTTCTCTTTCGACAACTTGCAAACGTACACGTTAGCATATTGCGCGAGCGAGCTCGAGCCCGATTTACACGCCTCGATCTCCTTCTCCTCCTCCTCCTCCTCCTCGTCCGGAGTGGATGCTCCCGGTTCCCCGAGGGACCTCACTTTTCTTCACCCCTTTTCCTCAAACGTTTCTTTTTCATAAATATTAAAGACAAAGCTGTGCGCGTTTGTATGTATCTTTTCTTAATAAACAGAGACGTGGAGTTGATATCCGAGATTTATACCTTTTGGAAAAAAAAATTCTCTCTTCAGAGATTCCTAGACCTTCTTAGTTTCAAGTTCGAGGAACCATCCCGGTTCCTCATTTTTGGGGAGGGGAAGAGTTGTTATTCGATCAAGGCTCAACCGTGTGTAAATTCGGCTTTACACTTACACAAGTACCTCGCACGGCCTCGCGTACGTGTCAGCCGCATGTATATACACGTGTAGATGAAGCCTCGCACACTGACGTAATGCCCCAGCATTCGGTGAGTTTCGGTGGCTGTCGACTCGCCTCGCTGCTCGACGCTGCTATTCGCTCTTTCGACCTTCCCGTCCGAACAAGAGATGTAAAGGCAACGTGCGCCGCAACGTCTACGGCGCGCGATGGAACGTACGTAAACACTGAGCTCACCGTTCGTTCCTGAAGTGTGTTCTCCGCCAGCAGCGTTGAAAACCTTTCGTTCGTTCCCTCCGCCATGGAGAACGAACGGCGACGCGCCCGATCCGGCCGTTACCAAGGATGCACCGTAGCACAAGGACGCTCAACTATCGATCCTTCCCCGAGAGCCGGAGAAACTCGTCTACGAAATCGTCGAATATGACGAAGATTCGTTTTCCTTCGCGAATCACTCGATTGACTTTCGGGGAAAAACCCGGGAGGGAAACTATCGATAAGTTTTTCGCGTTTTCCAAAATCGAGACACCGGATCGAGCGGCAGCGCTGTGTATGCGACGAAAAAGGAAAGTACGAAGAAATCCTACCGTAGGTAGAAAAAAAGTCGTAGACTAGGCGGTAAAATGTATGATATTAACTAACTAATACTACGCACGAAGGATCTTTTTTCCTTCATCGCGAGATAAATGCTACTTCCGCAATCGGTCTCGATTACGAAATAGCGAAGAGGAGGTAATGCGAGTAACCTTGTAACTTTTTCTCAGAATCTGTTAAACGCTAACACACGGGTTTTCCTGTCTCGATACAAATCGATCGGAGATTTATGAACGTGTACCGACGCAGGCGAACGTAATCAGAAACGCTTTCGGAGAGTTTTAATGCGCCTCTTTTTTCCCTCGCGCAATTGCATTTCCTCACTACGGAGCAAAACTCGCGCTAATTATTTGCATCTCGTTGAGTGACACGATTCTCTTGAGTTACAGATTGTGTTCCTCGAAATATCACTCATTGCTAATTTAATAAAGAAGAAACGCGGCGATTATCCCACGGTGTTCCGATTGACACTGCAATTACGGCTGAAGATAGACGTTTAAAACTAGCAAAGTGCATTTAACGCGAAATAAAAGTTAAGATACGAAATAAAGGTCTCCCTTCATAAAAAAAACTTGAGATTGTGTTATTTACGTGCAAACTTTTTCAGCTAATTCGCGCACTTTCTCTTTGCCCTAAATATTCTCCGCCAGAACGTTTATTTTACTTTCATAATAGTTCTACTATATTTCGCCGTATATACGAAAAAAAAAAGCATTACGTTCGCAATCTAAATGGGCCATTGAGAACGGTTAATTCTAGCACTCCAACATTCACGGATTTTTCCCCTGGAGTATCCTTCTTTCAAAAGCACGTATAAACGGGACATGGAAACATTTCCGTTGCATTCTTTTCGCCTTTAATTCGCGGAAGGACATTTAATTGCGATAAAATACCCACTTCTCGCGATTCGCAAAGCTTCAGAGAACACCGTTGACATCTTTGGAGACCATTCTCGAGCGCGTTCTCTCCGCTATAAAATTACTCATCTGACGAGAATCACTTAGCGTTACTTTAATTTTTTACAAATCTAAACCCGATGTTTTTTGTTTCTCGTCGCATTGTTCCCGAAGCCGAGGTTTGATGCGATTTTTTCTTTCAAATACGGTCAATTATTCATTTTAATTGAAGCGAATAATAAAATCCGCGTCCGAGAGAGAGGAACAACCTGGATTAATAATAATTAAACTACTTGACCCGTGCAACGCCGTTCGCGCGAATAACGTTGTTGCGAGGTTGCACGTCTCCTCCGTTCAAGAGGAGACCCGGGAGAAATCGACGGACGACGACGCTTCCGCGGCAGGTAGAGGAGGTCGAAGCGCGCGAGAAACCGAGATTTATATAAAGACATTGCGCGTCGGAGGGCAGGAGGTGCTGCGCTTATTTTTCGGTTGCTGCAACTCCCGGTAATTAAAACGAATACGGGCGTTAAAGCGCCGCGCCGGTTTTGCTCGAGAAGACCGTGACGACGACGACGACGATGGAGACGCAACAACGTGGAAAGGCGCCCGACGACGAGGAGGAACGCGCGACGATTTCGTCGCTCGTAATACCAGTCCGCGCGATCCCCGCCGATCCCTAATTGGCTGCCGCACCTGAACCCGCTTCTCCCGGGATGACTTTCGTTAATTAATGGTACGCGCGCAAACGGCAATTCGAGGTAAATCATCAAGACGTGGATAACATCTCGGCGCACGGAGGAGAGAGTAGTTCACGCCGCGGCGATCGCTCGATCGCGGAGATCGGTGCCGATGTCAAACACCGCGAAGCGCGCTCCTGTTGACATTGCTCGACTGACTGAGCGTAGTAGTTGAGTTGACAGTGATATCGGAGACCTTTTGGTAAGCGCGGAGGGGAGAGGTATGACGCAACGTAAAATATATTCGAATCTCGTCGAAAATTCTGCGATAATTGAGACCGGCTGGAATAGATTGGGGCGCTTTGAGCGATATTTGTCTTATTATTATGCGAACTGTTTCAGCGGATAGTGGCAGACAGTTGAAAACCAATTTGCGTAATGATATCAGTGTACGAGCCGGTCAATGAAATGGGTATGAGTAACGTTTCGTGTCCCAAACGACTCTGAATTAATCATTAGGCGGAGTTAGATTACAGTTATTAGTTAATCGAGTCGTGTCCAATAAAAGACATTACGCCGTCGCTAATGAATGAACATCGCAATCGGTCGATCGTCTACATCGACTGCACGCTGCATTAAAAAAAAAAAAGGACATAGGATGACGTGATGAGACTGGCGATTATTATTGATGCCGCTGTCACGAACGCGCACCGTGGAGAGTTCGACCGAGGAATCCGACTGTCTCTCGCGAGCATCACCGTCGTCGTCGATCACGTGCGATTACGTGATCCGCGCTTTTTTTCCTACGCGCGTCAAAAAAAAAGTCGACTCAGTTATACGTCGGAAACGGCCTTATTAGCGTTGCAATTATATCCCCGCGTATCACTGTATTACACAATGGCAGTAACGAGCGCGCATGCAGTAATAAATTACGACGGCTCCCGTAATCATTACCGTGGAGTTTCGTGTAACAGCGGCGTCCTATCAGTTTACATTCGACTTTAATTGCAGCGTGCAGCGCACCGGTGGCGGCGGCGGCGGCGGCGGCGGCGTCGGCGTCGGCGTCGGCAATGGTGGCGGCGGCGGCGGCGGCGGCGGCGCAGCTTTTTGGAACGAACGCGAAATTCTCGCTCGTCCCCTTCCCCTCCCCGCCGTTCCCCGCGCGCGCGGTCAGGGTATAGCTATAACGGGTACGGAATAATTAAAAGCACTTTTAATAAATTAATATAATATTACCACTCATTTTCCGGGCATTATCCCCGCGAAACATTTAATAATGCCCCGAAGTAGACAGGGGGCAGCGTGGGGAGGGGAGGGATCTTTCTACCTCATTTTTTTTTCGATCAACGGGTTCATTAATTCATCACGCTGCGCTGCGCGCTTCTCGCAAAATTATTCCGCCCCTACGGCTCGCGCAATGTATCGCACAATGCCGACATGGCACGCGTTATATGTATATCGGCCATCGAACGCACTTTTTTTTACCCGCGCGCCAGACATAATAATTATGCCGAAATTAAAAACATGTATCGGGCAATTATTCATCGTGCCGGCCGCGTCGGCGGGACCGCGAATGATAAAAGTCCGTATGGATGCCTGGACTAATGAAGTGTATATGAAATTTGGGAAATGTGCGTCCATCCTAATTGTTATTATCGTTGTGTAAAAAAAAGAAAGAGCTGCGCCTTCCCCTCTCCGCCGAGTGGCGCAAGTATCGCCGCTACGGATCTAATTGTTTAATATTTATGAATGAAATATTTAATACGGGCTTATGCATGTCTGCTCGTTAACTTGGAAAGATAAACGAAAAATGATAATAATTTCTGTCGCACAGCGAGGCGAGCAAAGTACGTGCTATTAAAATTTTATTTACATGCAAATTGAAGTTTTAGATAAATAGCGCGCTTACAAGCGGCGATATGTGAAATTTAATTCTTCCAACTTCCTTCGCGCCGCGCCGCATATTTCGCTGATATTAACCCCTTACTATCGCCCGCGCGTTATCTTCGCCTGAATAACTGAATTCGATGACCGGATTTCTACGCGTCACGTGAACACACGTCAATCTTATCTCCTGATTTACGTGGGTGCACACAATTGATAAAAACTCCTCCGTGCATTACTCGATCGGTAGGAAAGAATCAACTTCCATTTATTAGACGGTTTTCTTCTCGTCGGGGGGAAAAAGCGAGCTCGTACCATTAGCCCCTTAAATGCATACCTCTCCACGGCGCTAAAATGTTTTGATAATGTAGAAAAAAAAATCTGAGCGACGAGAAAAAATGAAGGAATGGAAAAAAAAACAAGAAGAGTAAGAGGAGAGAAATTAAAGGGAAAGAGATAAAAGGAAAGTGTTGCTGTTCGTTTTTCGCGTGCGATATTAATGTATCACACGTACACATACACACGCGACGTACGTATTATGTAACGCGGAATAGTTCGCAAAACGCCGCAAGAACGCGCTAAAATTTTCAGCGATTTCGAGGAGAGAGACCGCATTTTCCCGTGGCGACGCGAAGTTTTATAAATGTTGAAACACATTTAATGGCGAGCGAAAAAAAAAGGGGAGGGAACGACGGGTATAATAGGAAGTCGGGGAATTCGCGCCGGTACACGAGGCGCGCATCACGAGCGCCGCTGCAACATCTAAACCCACCTACACTTCTTCAGACAGACACTTGGAGGTTATCGCGCAATGGCACGTCAGATGCAGCTGAAACGCCCGTGTTGCATTGCGCGCGCACATGCATAAACGCAGGTACACGGCGTACCGACGTGTGTACATCAGACGCGTCCGTCCAACACACGTGTGCGTGCGTGTGGAAAGACACACGACGTACGTGTTACGTCTCTGCGTTGTTATCCCGGGTGTCTTAGCCCAATTAGTTACCACCGAGGTATCGTGCAATTTGAATGAACGTTCAATTGTCAGGCGGGTTTGTTTTTTAAATATTTTTGTAAAGATACAGAATATAGATCAATAAACACGAACCCATCTAAGGCCCTGTGTTTTTATTATTCTTGCAAAATAGAATGCACGCTCTGTTATTTTTCGCTGGCGTTATTATTTTTTTCTATTATTTTTCTCTTATTTCGTATTTTACCAAAAAGCAGTTGTATAAAAATATTGCGACCCGTGCGAAATAGAGAATCGTGTTCGCGTACTAATTTATTCGCTCGTTCATTCCGTTGTATATTAACGCGATTTTTAGTCAGATATTAACAAATGGATAGAGAATAGAAGCAAAATCGGACGGCCCGTCGTGGGTAAGCCATTTATCAATTTTCACGCAGTAGATAAAATTTTATACTTATGAGATTTGAGAGCTTTCCGCTTCGGTGGTTAAGTATCGAGACCAAATTACGAGCATCGAGGTAAAACCGTGCGCCGCTCGTAGTGCGTAAAAAATCGTTGCGAAGTACCGAGCGGCGAAAGCGCGATGCGGATCGACTGGTCCCGAATTATCGGTAGTGGAACCAACGTATGGACGAACGGACGACCGAGCGAGCGAGCGAGCGAGCGAACCTCTAAAAAACGCAATTTGGCGCGGCAAATTTTTCGCAATGCGTCCAGCAGAGCGGTGCCATTGTCACGCGGATACGGGTATACATCACGAGACGGGTATCGTATCATATCGCCGAGGGAAAGAGTGAGACATGGAGGGAGGGAGGGAGAGGACGATGGAACACCGAATAAAAGCTCGAAAATCGCGACGGGACGTTCCCTCCCCGCATTCTCGTCCCCCTTTACTCCCCCGCCCCCCTCTCTCTCTCTCTCGTTCCCACCTGTACTTGATGCTGATTTTTCCATTCGGATGGTAAAATACCTGGAGGCGATGCGCGGTTGATTGCAGACGCGCGCGCGATTCAATTAACTCAACGAGGGAGAAGAGTGTCGTCGTCGTCGTCGTCGTCGTCATGTGCATCTACGCTATTGTATACCGGCTCACGCCGTCGCAAAACAACGTCAACCATCAGTCACGTATCTCTCCAACCGTCGTCAGTATGACCGATGCAATTTACCGCATCGCCGAAGGTAAAGTGCGTACAGTCAATAAGACGGGTATTTACTGTTTACGCCCGTAATGTTTTTACGGTTGCGGTTGCGCCGACCTGGTCGCTCCATTGCGAATTCGGCGCAGTGACGTGACGACGACGATAATGACGAAGTGAAGACAAAGGGAGGAAAAAAATCAAAAAGACGAGGAAATCGACCTGGCAATCGGTGCTGAGTCTGCCTGTCGCAAACGCGTGCAACGGCGTTCGGCGTTCCGGCTAACTTTCGTAATAAGAGCGTCTTTTATGATTTTACGGATAGTGATCGTAAAAGTGAGGGTCGCTGAATTACGAGCGGAAACTCAAGGTTGAGTCGTGATTCTCGCTTGCGTTGCGAAACCTGAATGGGTAACGAAATCATCGCCACTGTTCTTTGTAGCGGCGGCAGACTCGCGTTACGAATAATATGTGTGCAATTCGTACGTCATTCGTATTCGCAATCGGTAACTGGAGATTTATAGAAAAAATTACCGTTCTCAGAACTCGGCAAATTTTGAGAAAAGTTCAAACGCAGTCCCTCGCCCGTCAGAGCTGTGTACGCGAGGTACTAATGTTGTGTAAAAGCTTATTATCACGTAAATCCTTTAATCCTTTAATATGTTCGCGGCACAGAACGTTTCATTCAATAGACGACATCGGACGCGGGTGATAATTGACGCGTACGAGCTAAGTAGGATTTCAAAGTACAACACACGCGGATGGATGCTTTGGATAGCGAGTTATGTGTCCGACTGCCCGTATTATCCGAATTAGCCCGACATAGCGTACTGTGTCTCTTTGTAAGAGAGAAATGCCATTAAACTGTTATTTCCTTCTCCTCTTATTGGCCGTTGCCTTTCTCGTACAATAACACGCGTAGCGAGTAATCGGGATATGCGATTCAGCTAATCATTTCATTATACTCTCTCGACAAATTATTCATCCGTCTAAAATCCCAAAATTTCCCCGCGATCGAATCTACATCAATTTACTTTCGGACGAGTGTTGTCAGTCTGTCGAGATGGCTCGAGAAAGAACAGTAACTTTCTCAGAGACGTCAGGAAAGTTTAGTGATACTTTCACTCATCGAAATCTGAAACTTACATTTCCACACATTATTTCCGTACTTGAGAGTTTCGAATCTAAAATTGTTAAAATTTAATTTGCGCCGATCGAAAGAAGCGCCATATCGTAATGTTTAATCCTTTACATTGGATTTAATATACTTAATTATTTTCTATCGATGATTCCAGTTATGATTCATAATAGAGATGACGACTTCTCGCGGCTATTACTTTCCAGCGGAATATAAATGTCGAATAAAGTTCCTTCGCGGTGCTATTCATTTCAAGGGGGTCCTCGACCATTTCGTAACGCCACATGCCGTCCGACGCAACGCCGCGGCACGCCGAAACGGTCGTTGTAACGAAATTAACGTGAAATAAACCGCCGTCGTTTAATTTATTGCCGCTCGCATCGGCGAAGAACCTCCCCCGATGGCGGGGCCTAATAATAGTGACGCACCCTCGGCGGCCGTCTAGGCTTACGGGCCTGGCTGGCGCGAGTTTTCGCTGTAAATCTAGTGGGTGTTCCTGAGCACTCCGACCGGAATCCCGGAGTTTCGCAC
The DNA here is from genome assembly GCF_013373865.1 of Monomorium pharaonis. Taxonomy (NCBI): domain Eukaryota; kingdom Metazoa; phylum Arthropoda; class Insecta; order Hymenoptera; family Formicidae; genus Monomorium; species Monomorium pharaonis. Next base: position 1,246,783 of record NC_050476.1, read on the forward strand.
TAGCCTATGTAATTTTGATGTTAGCCCGGAATTACTATCGCGCGGTTTCCGAGCGCGCGCGCGCGCGCGCGCGTCCGCAGTTACGGTGACGTTTTTATTGGCGTGATTCTTCCCTTTGCGTATCCCTTCTTTGAACTTCGAAGATGCACCTCGCCGACGGTTCGCGCGATACCGCAAATCGCGGTAATAAAAAGCGGAAGGAGTAATCCGAATGTTGATGGACGTGAAACGCTCGGTGTAACGCGGTAACGTAATTTACAAGACGATAAAAATGCTTAAAAATTGCTTCTCTCAGAATGAATTAATATTTAAATATTAACACAAACATTGTACAAAGTTTTGGACTTTTATTAGCAGCTCGAACGCACGAAATTTAATCTTTTAAAAACACTTATATTTCTACTTTTACGTTATCGTTTTCATTTGATACTATTAATTGCGAAAACGTGGGGAGTTATTAAATCGCTTGTGCCTCTGCAAACTGCGATTACACGATTCTGCATATATATTTTATATAAATCTGTTTCACATCGTTTTCTCCCTGTACCTTGTGTAGGATTACAAATTGCACTTGAAAGTGGTCGAACTACAACCATCGAGGTCGACGCAAGTTTAACATCCAAGTTACCGCATCCACGTCTTTCAATAATGCATATTTCAAGTTCGCGCGCGGATTTGCATCGAGTTGCCAAACCATCCGCTGCTCGAGACAGTTGAAATTCGACGACCAAATTCGTGGTTGTTAATGCCGGCTATGACGATCGGACGCGACGTTCGACAACAATCGCAACGATCCCGGAATGCGAAGCCGTTCGCGGGACGCGGTAATCTTCGCGGGAGAATCTAAGTGACGGAAGCACCCGTTCACGTTTCGAGAAAAGGAAGTGCCGTCGCGTCGGCAGTGAGAGACACTTAAACTGCGGGTTTAATTTCCAAGATAAGATCGCCTTTTGTCGCCGGTGGCAAAGCTCTCCGTGTCACGTAAGTTCGCGGCGGAACCTGAAAGGCTCAAACGCTCGCTTTGAAATGTTCCCGTGTGCGCGCGCGCGCAAAAGGTTCCGGAGAACTATGACAGATTTTGCGCTCATCTTGTTAGAACGAATCGACGCCCGCGACTTCAAAACCGAAGGGACGGGACCCCCTACTTTGTGCCTCAAAGAAGTGCTTCCACTTCGCCGACGTGGTGGCGCGCGCTTTACGGGTTTCCCGAGTTTTTTTTGCATCCTCCATGGATCGCGCTGTTCCCCCTTGACACACACACACACACACACACACACACACACACACACACACACACACACACACACACACACGTACGTATCTGAATATATAAAATACCGCCCCGCCATTTTTCTCATCCACGGGATATCCGATCGATAGTTTCTTAGGTATGGTACAGAGTGAAAGGGTACAGATTAGAGATGAGTCAACGTGCATATGCAATGCCGGGGCCTATTAAATGCGGTTTACCGAATATTACAACGTTACCGTATTACCGGCCGACGTAATCGTAGAATTAATTGTGTAATTAACCCGCGGAGAATTGACCGAATCGCGCGTGTACATTGACAACTCGAGTGGATGAACGGATCACTTAGGCCCGATATCTGTATTCCTCGCATTCAGTGCCGAATGCATCTCCAATATTCCGGAATAACCTCTCGCACGCGATCTTCGCGATAATATTTTACGGCGCTAACGGTACGGAATGCGAATTGCACAAAGAAACAGAAGACGATAACGTCGTCATCTCGTGCGGAGACTTTCGTTCGTGGCGCGCGAAGCCAAATTGCATCTCGCCCCTCCCCTTCACCGCACCTCCGCCGCCATTAAGTTGCATAACTTTCACCCGCCGTCTAATTTTCACGGTGACGTTAAGCGCGCTTACGCTTTTAGCGACTTATCGTTTCACTCGTGGCAAACTTTTGCCTCTAGCTTTTCTTTCCCTTTTTTTTTCTTCAGTTGGCTAATAGAAAAAAGTTTTTCGACAGGCCGCATCGAGATAATCGCGATGATCCTTTTACTTTGCTTTACATGTCGTTTCTATCGGTTTTTTTTTACTGCCCTACATGCTTTTAATTTCTAATTTCTCAATTGTCTTTAAATATACCGAACGCGTGTTCTACCATTCTACTATCGATCGAATGCAAATACTGCCAAACTTGCTAGGAAAGTTGGAAACAAAACTTTTGCTGCTTCGAGTGAATACAACTTGGCGAGAGTAGAGTTCGATCCCCCCAAATTTATTAACTTGAATATCAAGAGAGAGTTTAAAAGTTGCAATTATATTTTTTATTATTTTACACGTTTATCAGGCTACATTAATATCGGGATGAAAATTATCAGGGAAATCAAAAAAAGTAGCAGAGTAAAACGGCTGAATATACGGCTAGAAAACCCCTCACAGGAATGTGTCCTCGACGAGAGCGCGCGAGCACGTTGATCGACTATGCAGAAAAAGAAAATCGCGCCATTCAGTAAAATGCAAGCAATTAGCGAGACGTTTACTTTGCGGCATAGGAATATTTGCAAGAGAAAGAGTTACCTTGGGAGTTCTTCAAAGGTGTCCTTAATTGCGTTGGTGCACGTGGCGCATCGAGACGCTTATTAACCGGCGTGCAATTTTTATCGAGGCAGGAAAGATTATGTGCCATTTTCATACTCGGAAAAATAACGGCGTAACAAATCTCGCCTCGTTATCGCGGCCAGCCTTACAGTTATTCCGCCGGTATTGATGATCTCCCCTTTGACACCGTCATTCTCCACGTCGACGTTTACTTCTCTTTCAATTCAAGGTAAAGACGCTCGCTTTCGAGACCGATAAAAATATATTGCCGTCACATCCCCATTCGCGAAGCCCGAACGCAGACGGGGAGAGAGACATTTGTCCCGCGCGTAATAACTTTTCTTTTCTCTGAACGAGCGACATGTCTCGGGCGAGCAGGTTTCAAACTTCGACCTATCTCTCGTTGTAACTTCGTAAATGGGGGTGGATTTGCCCGAGTCGAGCTCTCTCGGGCGAGCTCGATTATGGGCCGCCGCGTGCGAGCAGCGCGGAACGCGAAACTTTACGAAATTTGGCGCAAAATGACGCCTAGTTGCGTGGAAAGAGGCATAGAAAGGGACAGAGGGAAGAGTTCGGAACACGTGGCATCACGTAACCGAAGACGTAGAGCACAAGTGCGACGGGGAATACGTGCAGCTGTCTATAGTCCCAAGAATCGGGAGAAAAAAATGTTTCGATCCATCGTCGGTTCTTATTTTGCATTCAGTAAAAAGTAGACACGATATTCTAAGTAATTTTATCATTTTAAGATAAATATATAATATATATATAACTGTTAAAATACATCAATTATATTTTAACGCATTTTTCGCAAGAACAAAAATCGCATAAACAAAAGTTAGATAAACAAATCGATATGCATTTATGTCTGGGGAAAAGTTTTAATAGACTCATAATAGATATTTGAATGATTGATAATTCATCGAATTTGTCAGACGGGATCCATAAATATACATTCTATTATTCCCGTAGGGCACATATTTCGTTTCACCTTCGCACCTAAGTACTCCCAGGAATTTCGCGAATGGGGCGAAACGTCGAGGTGGTGGTGCGTGGTTCTTGACAAGTTTCTGAAAGTCGCCCGCGAATATTCGCGCAAGAGAGCAATCTCTCTCTCTCTCTCTCTGCTCTCTCGCTGCGCACCGATCTACTATTCGCACACGCCGGAGCTGGAAGTTTGATGGGTTGATACCATCAGTGCGCCGCTATCTCTCTCTCTCTCTCTCTCTCTCTCTCCCTCTATGCATTCCCGCGCCGAATCTAATTACTCACCGATCCACTTCGTCCTCGGTTACTTAATTTGCCTCGTTTGCGCGACACGCTCGCGTAAGCGAGGACATTTATTTGCTCGCCGAGCGCGCCTTTGTATGGAGCGTCACGGGTCTTTCCCCCGCGAAAACGTGTATTTTTGACCGGAGACTTATTTTCATTCGTTTAAAGAAGCTTAACCGTCGTCGAAGGAGGACGGCAAAGCTGGACGTCTTCAAAATTCCGGAACAATTATGTGACGGGAAGGGAGGTCAACTCGCGCGAGCAATTCGGAGTAATCTTGGCGAGACAGCGGACAATGCGAAACGCTGTATCGGCGATACGAATTACATTCATATCCAGTAAAACCGTAACAGAGACAGAGCGAGATATCGCGAATGAATGGCAGCGAGCGGGGAAAGAGGCAGGTCGAAGTTTGATAGGTGGCTACGTTTCATGGCATTCCTGGCATGCATTCATCGGAGATTTCAAATGTAGGAATTTCACCGTCATTTACACGACCCGCACATTTCTCTTAATTCCACGGACCGGCTGTTATATGAAACGGACGCGTTGTTAAGTTCAAGATTAACAGCCCTAACGTATCTAAAATTATTATCTGTCTGTAAAATTGTAAAAATAACGTTTAATTTTTAACAAAAATAATAATTTATAAAACGATGCTTTTAAAAAACTGCTTAACTATTCGCGTTTATAAGTGAAGAGCGGGTAACAATTAATTTAATCTCGACACGCGGCATACAATTCGCGTACTTGAAATTTTATTCGCCCATCTATCGCATCTGTTTGTTTCCTTTGTGGAATTCTTTAGCGACATCATCGGGAAAATCGTAGACGAGGATTACCGTTATTGTTAGCTTCTAATGCCGGTATTATCCTAGCGCGCCCAATTTTCCTCACCGCAAATATGCGCAAATGAGTCTCTTACATGTAATCGCACGTGACTTCTGACGTAAGTCTTACGTAAAGTATCATTTCTGCGAATCTCCACGCCGCTGAAAATTGGCCCCGCGAATTATAACGTTATCATATCCAGGATATAGCGTCACTCACGCTGACGATTCAAAGTATTTCTATTTACGCCATAAAATTTATTTCTTTACAAAAACACATTGTGTAAGAAAAACTGAAAGAATTTTTCCCAAGATTTTTATCTTTCCTACTTTTTTTTATGGCGCTTCTTCGATTGTGCCGACGAGAACCAGGGAAGCTGATCGAAATCTGCGAGTTTCGCGCGTCTCTGGGTAATTTTGTCGTCGCGAGTGAAAGTGCACCATCGTCAACGTCCTTACCGCGAATTGGGAAATAATCGTCTCCTCCTCACTGCAGCCTTGTCCTTCGACCTCTCCAAGTAATTTTCAACGAAAGACTCTTTTGCAAGCGCGACCCGCTAATTCATTCCTGGCGTGCGTTGCCGCCGACGCGAAATAAATTTCTCCGTCTCGTTCAAACGGCATTAAACGTGCGCGTCGACGTCGCGATAAACGATCACGCGCCAACCATACGGCTTTCCATTAACGAGGCGGATTTCGCAAAGTTCCATTCAGGTGCAACATACTTTTCTTGTCACAGGTTATAACAAAAAAAAAAAAAGAATAGGTTGTTCCTATTCTTTTAATAACGTATAATGTGTGTGTCATGATTCAAATAATTTATTTTTATAATGTAAATTGTATCAACCAAAAATACCACATTGCACACAAATCACATCGCGTATAAATATCACGTTAAAAAGTAAAAGAAACTGAAACATGAAAGGTAAATTTTAACCGTTATTTAATTTCGCGATTGCAGTGTTCCGATCGCTGGAAGATACACCCACGTCTATCGTTGGTTAATAAATTTACGAAATTCGCGCGGAAATTGGCAAAGTGAATCAGCCGACATTAAAGGCACGCTTCGTTACGCGGCGTCTCAATTAATAACGCGGGGCAAATTTCCGAAGCACGGCGATATGTCCGTATTAAAATTCCTCATATTCCTTGCGTCACGCCTTGTCGCGTGCGCGAGTAATCTGACATTAACTACCTCGTCGACTGGACTCGCTGTGAAAACGACGTTAAGTGTGGCGACATGGAGGAGATGCTGTTTTCTCACCTAATTTTGCTAAGGATACGTGTTTATGCACGTATAATCCCACTACCTATAATTAAGTTGCAATTATACGAAATCTCTCAATTCACTGGTGCAACGCTACCACACACCTCGTAACTTTGCCGACAGCTTTGAATATCGTCTTTGAATATACGTATCCGGTCATATATATATATATATATATATATATATATATATATATATATATATATACATAAAATGATGAATAACGTACAGAGTGTAAAATAAATGTATTTTATCAAAATTAAAAGAACACATAAACAAGGTTTAATACGACGTCAGAAAAAATATTAAAATCAAATCTTATCATATGCATCTTCTTGCGTACTAATATTAATTGTAACGTAATAAAATTTTTAAGTCGTAAGATTAGGTTGAAGTAAGCACGAGAAGCGTGAGACGTTCTTCGCCCGCGCGCGGTCCCCGTGTATACTCGAGCGGAAAAAAAAAATCTCACGCAGTTTTTCTCTCGAATAGCTTTAACATTAGCGCCAAGCCGGGCCCTTCAATTACATCTTACACGTGCTAAAACTTTTAATCAAGCCCTTTTTATCCAGCGGAGGGATTTTCAAGGGACCTCAGATTACGTGGCACACACGGCGTGTACACGCAAGGCGCTTCAAAAGGCGCGCGAGTCGGCCCCGCCGTCGCGTCGCACTGCTCGTTTTTCTCCTTCGGGGATCCTCGCGCGTCGAGCGCGCGTGTGAATAACTCGACATTAATTTCTTCTACGGTCGGTCGGTCGGTCGGTCGGTCGGTCGGTTCGGGTATGCGAGGAACGTACGTTACATTATACACGATCGCGCATCCTTAATTCAGTTGCCCATAAATAAGTGACTTTTTGCGAGTTTGCCGTAAATAAGGCCGGCACCGGCTCTCTCCGGCACACTAGATATACTCCGGTTAAACTGTACTTCCTGCCAAGTCGGGATTTATGGATTACGCGGCGTTTCGGCTTAAGTTATCACGCGCTGTAAAGTCGGAGAAATATTAGTCGTTGACGGCGCGATATATAGCCCGCGAGCGCGCGATGTCAGCGAGGCACTTCAAACGGTATCAAAGTTCTCGCGCCTTATGACGCCCGTTAAACTGATATCGCCGATATTCTCCCGGCCGCGTGTATATACACCCGTCTGCGATACCAATTACCAGGCACACGTACATTTCGCGGATGTAAAGATAATCCCGGCGACAGTGCGCGCGTAACCGTATCGGGGAGATTTTTATTTCGCGATTTTACATCCCCCGATAACGCTGTTCCCCGGCGTTAAACTTGAATCTCTTTGAGAAACTGCAATAAAGTGAAACCAATCACCGCTGATACCGATCTCGTCTCTTTATCACGAAATTTCCTTCTCGTATAATAACCTCAGAAAACAATATTTTCTCCCCTTTCTCACCACTCTCTTTTAATCGATTTTATTAGATCTGCGGAAAGTCAATGGATCTACTACTCGTTCCGAAAATCGAGGACAAAGACGTCGATTTGCAACTGCCATAATTCGCGATCAGTTTATCGGTGTCTTTTTCGTACCTTCCGTCGGATCATCGGGCCCTTTTATCATTCGTTTTCCGCTCGCGAGCCGTGTAATGCGAATCGCGAATCGGCGAGCGTGACTGGCGGACTTTTGGCACGAGGATCGTAAATGGTTTGCAGTCGGCGATGCGAGTCGAGGCGAGGCAGAACGAGGCGATACGAGAAGCGGCGTCGGTGAGGTCGTCTGCGGGGGTGGTGTGCTCGATTCCCTCCAGTCTCATTCCCTCTCTCTCTCTCTCTTTCTCTCGTTGAACCTCCTTCGCCCTTCTCTCCCTATGTAATATACGGTCTCCTCTTTCTCTCTCCCTCTCTCTCTCTCTCTCTCTCTCTCTCTCTCTCTCTCTTCATTTCTCTCTCCGCGCCGCGGGAGTCGCTTGAAAACTCGGTCAAAGTCTCGTCGTTGCGTCGCGTCGTCTCGCTTTGGGGATTCGAAGAGGAAGGGTCGTTTCTCTTTCCAACCCTCCAACTACTACCGCTGTCTCCGTCGCGACGCTCGTGTGCTCCGATTGTATTTCGCGTCGTTCCCCTCGTGACGACGTCGCCGGAGCCGGAGCGTAATCAGACGCGAAACGCGCCCGGTCCGATTTCGAGAACGCTCGCTCTCCTCTCTTTTGGACGCGAGTAATTTTTGGGTCGCCCGCGCATCCGCGTCGACCTTTTTCAACGCCGGACTTATCTCGTTTCTTCCTTCCTTTTCTCCTTTCTCGACCGATCTTTCTGGCGATCGTCCACCTCGCCACGTTCTCGCCTCGCGGCTTACAAAGAGCCAAAAGCGACCTTTCTCGATTCTCCCCGCGTTCATTCGGCTTTCCTCATCCGGCACGGAGGAACCGTAACACACATCAGCGTACGATTCACGGAGTTCCAAAATTTCCGCCGATTTTTAAAATGAGAATTGCTAGCTGCAACAAAAGTTTCTGCCGCGTGATGCTGCTGAATATCCTTAAAAGAATTTAAACGTGTTGTCTGCAGTTGCACGATTCATATTAATCATGACTTTAATATCGATTAAAACGATATATAATTAATAGTTGAAACAAATTTAGATAACAAAAGCAAAAATGTAAAGTTTCAAAAGATTTTTGTATTTCCTTAGGATACAGAATATTGATTTGGTAGCGAAATGTGTACTTCACGTCAAAAGGTTATACTTGTATGTCGACTTTCGCATCGGCAACGATCAATGCGAGGTAAACGTCGGGACAATGAGGGAATTAAAAACACTTGGTGCACGGATACTGGTTATTGACTTTCGAAGTCACTCTCCCTTTTTTCGATAAAGCCGACACACAGCGATAAAAGCGGAGGGGTGGCCGAGCAAAAAAACAGCGAAAAGAGCACTATCACTGAAACGACTAGCGGTAGGTCAGGAGCGCGAGATGCGAGATGGATACAAATCATAAAATTTGATTGGACCGACCTAGGCTGGTCGGGGAGGAGGGTAACGCCGGCTGTGTATATCCGATATATCGACTCCAACTCGCGTATCCTCCGCGTATTTCCGGCCGACCGACGAGAAGAGGGTAGGCATGTGTGTGTATGTGTACGTGTGTGAAACACGCCGATTCATTCATCCGTTTTCTCTCCTCTATTAAAAGGCACCGTGAATCGCTCTTAATGTACAGCGGAAAAAATTGTCGGGGTTCCCTTACTCAAATAAATTTACAATCTAGTGTGACTTAACGGAAAAAGCTTTGGAATGTCTAACTCTTTTTTTAATGTAACGAATGTAGTGTCAAAAATCTGAAGAAAAAAAATGCCGTGTTCTCGAACTGTTAATGTCGATACGTCGCATAAAAACTTTAACGAACGGATATTGAAAAAAGGCCAATGTTTATTTAAAAAAGTGTAAGTAATAAAAATAGTGTTTTCCGTAGATTTTGACCTTTATCGTATCTCCTGGGTACGATAAGGCTATTAAGAAGTTTGCCGTGCTTAGGGAATTCCCTTGAAAATTCAGCAAGAACACGATATATTTAGAGAAATTTATATAAATATATCACGATCTTGTTCAATTTTTAATATGCTTGAAAAATCACACAAACTCTTTAATAGCTTTATCGTATCCAAAATCTACAATTTCTAAAATTTCTTTTACTTATACATCTTTGAAGAAAAATTGGCCCCTTTTTAACATCCTTTTTTAATAAATATTTAACGCTTCGCACGTACTATTACAATCACTACTCGCGTATTGCGTCTCTGACTGAGCTCCACTTTTCGGCGCGGAAATCGTTTCGCGCGGGGAATCCGGGATTCGGTTTCAGACCGACGACGGACGCGACAGCTCGGCGCATGCTTCATTTGAATTACATGAAAATCGAGTGGGCTCCTTGAGGACCGATACGAGAGAAGAGTCGTTTGCCGCTCTCGATCGATCGACACTGCAGATCCAAGGTGAGATTATCACGCCACGACCGCGAATCGCCGGTACTCAAGCGATTAAGAGAGTATGAGAAGAGAAGAAAGAGAAAGAAAGGGAGTAAACGAAGACGAGGGTGAGATAGGGTGCTCTTTGTCCCTTTTAAAATGACAAGACCAAGCGAGAGAGGGAGGAAAAGCTCGAGGGAGGGAGGGACCAAGAGGGAGGAATCTGAAGAGCCAAACGACGGGAGATTATTCTCGACTTCTCGACAGTCGCGATGCGACAGTGGATTAGCTACCTGCTCGGCTTAACAAGGGTGAAGCGAAAATCGATTTTGTCGATAAGACCCCACCGTCTTAACGGACGCGATCTCTCTCTCTCTCTCTCTCTCTCTCTCTCTCTCTCTCTCTCTCTCTTTCCCGGAGGGGAAAAATCAGTGATAAATAGACGAAACAGCGTCTTCGGCGCTTAGCTAACGATTTAACGTCACTGAACACCGTAATAGGCCACTTCCGTATCTAATCGGTGTCTATAATTGCACTCTCTATTAACTTCATTTTAAAACTTGAGCTTAGATTATATAGTAGTCTATATATAATATCGTGACAATGTTAATAAATTACCAATGAACCTCACGTTACGTATTTCGGGATTACAGAGAATGGTATTAAAAGTGTATCGTATGGGTTAACGTTAGTCGTCTTGTTAGCCCGGCGATGCGGGAAGAGCGCGAGAAGTGTGTGCGAAATTTATGAATCTTCTAAGGAACCTTATGTGGAACGTCAGATAGGGAAACGTCAGTGCATAACAGCTTTGTAGCGATTACAAATTAATTCGAATATGAGCTATCCTAGGCGCCCTAGGGGTGACGTTAGGCAGATATGGATTAAAGGTTTAATTAAACTCCCGTAATGTGGCGGAGATCTTCAAAGCGCAATTACACAAAGTGGAATTACCGTATATGTAATATTATCCGTGAATCTCGCGGTATTATCACACAGCAGGTTATAAATTATCGATCGGATAAACCGCCGTGCCGTGAAAATAATTGATTACGTCGAAATAGAACGCACGCTCTCGCGTGTTCCGGCATTTATTTATGACGTCAGTACGTTGTTATGTACGTCGCTACTAAATCGAGCCGAAAGTGCCGTTCCGCTTTTGGAAATCTGATGCTTCGAGAAGTGCTTCGGTTGAAGACTCCTCCAACATCCGATTAATAATACATTAGCGCATTATATCATACCATTATGGATCATTATATCGGCAACGAAATATCGGTGTACGGTGTAAAACGTCAAACGTATATACAAATAATTCGTATGTCGCGATAATTTATCAACAAAGTTGAAAATATATGAATGGATTTTGGACAAAGAATCTCAATTCGCATTTCCCAAGTACTCTGGCGTCGCGACACTGGCGAGATCCGTGCATCCGCGGTCTTTCGGCCATTAGCCAATTTGCAGCTCTTATTATGCACCACGACGTCGCGGGGCGACGTCGCGCAGAAACTGTATAGCACGCGCGGCCGAATTACAAAGTGGCGATTGGATAATGCAACGTTGCTGCGCGTCTTGCGCGTCGCAGGCGGCAAAACCGAGCCACGGGATCAAGCCTGTTACTATGCTAACAAAGCAATATACATATCGATGAGGTTATCGATGTGTTCTACCTTCGAGAGAAATTGCCGCGGCCGTCGCTGCCGCAACCTACGCTTGCTGGTGCACTATGCCACGAATAACGCATAGCACGCCCATCAATATGATTAGGCCGGAGACTCTGATTGCCTTCTACCTGTCACTGCGTCTCGAAATCGCCTAACGCTGCTCAAAGCGCCCCCGACGCACCCTTGAGAGATGCGTGCAAGCGTGAGCAATGGCACGTCGCAACAACACCGAGTTACTACAATATTGGAATTTCGAATTGCATCTTGTAGCAACCGTGGTGGAAATAATTTTCTCTAAATACCGCGAGAATACTGACACGTTGCAATTCGTGGAAAAAAAATTTATATTTTAATCTGTATATTTGATTTTATTTAACAATCGGTTTTTCGACACCAGACAAGAGAATTTTAAAAAGTTGCAGAGCATTCCTATAATTTCTTCAATTCTTTATAATCTCCCGCGAGAACGAGATGCCACGCGCACTACATTTCTGTTCGTTCTTCTCACATTCCCGTATCTCTCCCGTTCCCTCGCATACTTGGTGCCAGAAATAGATAAATTTAATCTGACACGTGTGCGCTTTTCCTTAAAGTACTTCGGCGCACGTGCGAAGGGCCTATAGAGTTGCAAGTGGGAATTGCGCAACGTGTCGCACTGACGTAAGCGGACACTTATTCCTACTTTGACCTACACCTAAAATATACATGCATATTTCCCACATCCATCGAATTTTATTCCTAACTTATATTTTAATTATTCTTTCCCTCCTCTCGTGTGTGTGTGTGTGTGTGTGTGTGTAATACTAAAAAATTTGATAGAAATGCTCAGATTACAAATACAAGTAAAATAGACAATACAAAAATGTAAAGGATATTGTTAGATAACTGGTGTTAAAATTTAAAACATTTTACAACACTTGTTAACGGCAGTGCGATCGAAAATGACGCGATTGATTTTGGCGTTTAATTTCATTTGCATGCACATTTGATCGTTAGTACTCGATTGTCCGTGAAAAATAAAATTTAACGTTTCCCATATGTACGTCAATAAAATGGCGGTACAAAAATAGATAACACAGGTAATACAGTTATAGGAAAACATGTTAGCAAAAACGAGTGAATTTGTGCAAGAAAAAGAATAACTGCGACAGATATTCTATGGTAATGTTTCACGTCTTGCATGTTATTGATGTAATTTCCATCCCTATATATGAAAGTTCATGATTTATCTTGGTATCGATTTAACATCTTTCTTGTTAGGATTTTATGAAACGCGTTATACCAAAAACACGAGTAAAACCATATAAACTCATGAATAATGATGATTTCTGCAGTATCACTGATTATACACGCGTAAAACTGTGCGAAAAAAGACTTTCGACGTGATAATGCAAACAACGTCACAGTAAATCATCCGTCTCGGTGTTTTCTCAGCCTTATTTATGCACCCTCTTATTCATTTTTATTTGGCATAACTTTGTCTCTCTCTCTCTCTCTCTTTCTCTCTCACACTCTCTTTCTTTCATTCTAATTAATACACGCACGAGAAAAAAAATCATAAACGGCAGTGTAAACGTATAATTACGCTTGTAGCATACATTTAGAAGAGTAATTAAAATCACTGGTTGGCATTTATTCAGCGACTTAATTAAAGCCACCGTGACTTACTTCACCGCTGTATGTTATTACTCGTGCGTAATCAGCAAAGTTCAGAAACATAAGCCACTAAACGTTTATTTGTACAAAAGAGAAATTCGTATAAAAGTTGTTCTTAGATCGTTCCTCTTTTATATAAAAAGAATTCTGTAATATAATCTTCAATAATTTAAAAATAGTTTCACATATCAGGAAGACATACTACATTTATGAAAAAAATAATAATAGCTCTTATTTTGTTAAATTTTCATATATAACGGAGATTTAAAAATGTAATTTTAAAAAATATATATCTTTTATTTTAAGAGATTTAAAATGTTTTGACCGGACTACAACTAAAACGTTAAAAGCAAAAACGAAAAGTTCAAAGATTTGTCTATACATTGCCTATTTTGAAACGTTAAAAAAATGAGTCTCGTTTGTGTCTTACGAGATCACACCTCTTGTTTTCAACTTGACCGTCAGCAGCGCTCCTTTAAATCAGATTCTGGTTTAGGGTCAGAGTTGAAAATCGGCCGGTGAAATAGTCGAGGCCACGCGTGCTCGCTCGTTCCATCGAGGGTTCCGTCGCGCGCGAGCGGTGCACGTGTCGGGGATCGACAGTTTTATGAATGGGGACCACACGTGGTTCGAACGCTGCCCCGATACGCAGCATACCGCTTCCGCGAGGCAGTTAGGTGAATAAAGAAAAAAAAGAGGAAGAAAAGAGCGAGAGTCTCGGCCGGGAGGAGAAAAAGGAGAGGAGTCGACATTGATGGGAAAGGGTGGGCGAAACGGGTACGAACGGGGGCGAGGCAGAAGGAGAAGAATAGAAGAAAAAGAAAACGCCGGGAGGTGGAGGAAGAAGAAGAAGAAGAAGAAGAAGAAAAAGCGGTAGAACTCGGTCGTCTACCCCGTAATTTATAACTGGAAACTCGGAACTACGGCGCGACCTAAGGCGATATGTCGATTTCACCCAAGGGAATCTCCCCCTTCCCCTCGACTCGCGCGCAGTTTGCCGAAGGTCATTCGACCTTCGACCGGAATCGATGCTCGCTTTAGTGATTCGTTTCTCGGTCTGTCTATTCTTTTTCTTCCCGCCTTATGTTCGCGCGACGCGCCCCGTTCGCCGACGGTGTTTTCGGCCCGATCATTTCTTAAATTTACAACAGATTCCCCAAATCGACCTTTCAATCCTCTACGCTTTATTTGTCGATGTCTTTAACATTACCGTCATTAGGGAAAAAAATGACGAATTTTGTTTCTATAGAGGCGATTTATAACCCCTTTTTTGTGAACGAGAGAAAGTCTCTATATTTATTAAACGAAATATCTTTCATGAGAGTTGGATCAGTCACTTTCGGAATTTTTGGCAAATTTTTTGATGGACCGCGATCAATTCTGCGCCCCCCAACGTGTATTTTATTTCGGAATGGCAGACGTACACACGTCAGTTATCGTTTTAATTCGGTTACGGCACGGGCTAGGGTGATATGTTGATTTCACCCAGGGGAATTTATCTCGATTGTGGAAGGTTATTCGACATTTCGTTGCCGATAACGTTGCGTCCTACGATTCGATTCACTCTTTTGTAACTCTTTTTTTTTTATTTTGCGAATTCTTTAATAAGCTTCATCCATCGAGGGAATTAGAATTTTTCCATTCATCAAACGCGAACAATGTACCAAGAATAATCGAATTTCATAAGGTTTTTGTGTTCCCTTAACCGAAGATATTCTTTTAGAGAATCGTAAAAGGACTTTTAATTAGAAATAGAAAAAAAAAAAACAGCCTGCGCGGTCGATTTAAATAATGTCGGTGGTGAACTTGTAATCCTGTAACTATTCAACGGTAATTCTCCTCCGATTACAGAATATTTGCCACATTAAGTTACATGGCGCTTTTACTTTCCTGCATATGCGTCGATGGTAACTTCCGCGATACTCGGTGTAACTACGTAACGACGCATAATTTTGAAAGTTTAACGGTGCAGCGTATATTCCTATTTTGCCATGAATTTCCTTGGAACGCCGGGATAGCATTAATCTTACTTGAAAATAGTTCTGCATTCCGGGTTTCGCACTACAATGCGTAACTCGAAACTCGTGCGGCATGTGTATTAATGTTTCAAGTAGGATACCGAGAAATTAAGTACTCGTCCGATGTTATCGATTCCCCCGATGCACTTATCATTGCACTTTCAAGTGACGTTATTAAAAACGCTTAGCGCTGATGCACGGTAAACAGTAAACAACCGATTATTGATAAAGGCGCCTTTCTCGCGAGCAGCTCTAACAGCTATCGCGGCTGACTGTTAAGTTTTCACAGACAAGCCGTTTAAAAATAGCAAAACCGACTCGACAGAGTTAACATCGAAAAACAAAGAGACAATAATTTTCATCAATTCGTTAGATTTGAACCTTGGCAGCATGGTAACTTATTGTAATGACAAGATTAAGACTAATGACATTTTCTTTCCTTTCCTCAACAGAGCGGAATGTGTGTCATTCGGAAGATCGAAAATATCGCTAATCCCCCGCCGCTAGTACGGATAATTAATATTTGCTTCCGCGTTTAATCTTGCATGAATTTATCATTAACATTCCCGCCATAATTTCGTTTATTGTTTGCGGCAGGTCGGGAGACCAACTTTGTCATTATCAATCGATACACGCAAGCGAAAACCTTCATATATCTCTGGGCGAGGGCGGAAGTAAATGCTCGCCCGCGAAAATAATTATTCGGCTGCTTTTAGGTGGGCCCCGAAGAAAAATAGCGGGAGGGCGACGTCGTAAATTAACGTAACACAGTTGGCGAGAGCGTAAGGGAAGCCGGTGGAGGATGCACATTGTGAGCGCGAAAGGCATTACTTCGGTACATACCGCGCGCTATTAGTTCGGTATACTTTGGTACATACCTCCCCGGAACACGGTGAAAGAATTCTTCGGTATGCCGCGGTACGTGCCGAAGCATACCGGTCTAATAGTTTGTGTTACATATACTGGCGGACCAGCGCGTCGGCGGCGGCGGCGGCGGTGGCGGCGACGGCGGCGTGCTCTATACTTGAAGCACGCGCCCCCCAAGAAACTCGTTTCGTCGAATAACACAAAATTCTGCCAGCGAGCGAGAATTAATATTGACATAAATTAAATTCCCCCAGAGCCTGATCGCGCGCGAGCTTCCCGAGCGCACCCGCATTCCCGAATCCATTTTTCAAATTCACGTGCAGCGCACCGGCCCCGACGACGTCGCGATTTAAAACACGAAACCCCTTTCCCCAGCTTACGAGGGAGAAATAGAGATAGAGATAGACAGATAGATAGAGAAACAGAGGGGTAGGGGAGAGTGGAGATAGATCTATCATTTCAAAAGTAAATCTTATCTTTATTATACTCCGCACGGCGTAATACGATTGCAATAATTTCTCGTTTCAGGAGATAGTGATGTGGACTCGGGTTAAAAATTACCGTCCCTTAATTGAGACTTCCGTTAGTTTCGGTGTTGGAATTTTAGACCGCAAAAACCGCAAATGATTTTCACGATAATAACTTCAAATCAATTATGTCACATCCATTCCTATAACGCGCTTTAATCTGCGATTATGTTCCCTTTAATTAAATTTTCGATAAAAAAAATTATATTTCTACGAACCTTATCGTCGTTTCAACATCCTAATATCTACTCCGTATCTATTCTATATATGTGAAATACATTTGCGAACGGTCCAAAGAGAGGATCGCCGGCATCGGTGGATCTCCGGCGTAAAGGAGTTTCAGTCGGTTTCCCCTCACGGCCGACTGCTCGCGTAGCGATGACTCTTTTATGTAAATCACGTAAACGTCGCCGCAGGAGAGCCATCGGCGCCACGTTAACATTACGCAAAAGTTCCCCATTGTCGATGTTGCCGTTGTCGTCGTCGTCGTCGTCGCCGCCGCCGCCGCCGAGAAGCGCTTCCGACTTCGAAAACGTTCGAAGGACGACCGAGCGCGCAGCGTGGACGCGCGGGGTTATTATTTGCCTCGTAAATTTTTATTGCGCACGCAGGGCTTCTTTTTTACGAGGGTCATTACGTCGTTGCCACGTAAGGCCGTGCCAGCCACTTCTCGGAGCGACCCCTTACTTCATTTTTTTTTACCTCTCTCGGTCACTCTCCTCCCTCTCCTTCTCCTCCTCCTCCTCCCCCTTCCCCTCTAATTTCTACCGTTCTCTTTTTCTCTTTCTATGGCACAGATTTACATACAGAGACAAGTACCTCTACCAGGCACACACTCGTGAGAGACGTGGGGCTCGAGTTTCTGGTGCCCTTTTCCTGCTCCCTTTGTCAAAGGCCAACCTTTTGTGCACGGTTTTTCGTGGAAAATCGAGTTAAACGATAGTCAAAGCTATATATCCCGATATTATTTCTCCGCGGAATTATGATGTCTGTGGTACGGCCACTTGAAGAGGTTTCTGACGACGCGTAGGGAATTGCGATAGAACTTGAATGTTTCTTCTTGCGGAGCAAAAGAATCACGTCGCATAATTATGCTCATTTAATGTGATGAAGTCGCCCTCATAACACTAGTCGCACAATTATTTCTTGTCCTTACATACGGAGGGATATTACATATTTCTCAATGTCTAATAACACTAAGAATATATCTAATTTATGTTGGCTCTAATATAAAATGGTTCATATCTAAAAGTATATTGCGCCATTAATATATACATATAATGTTGATTTAAAATTGCAACGTACAGATTGACGTCTCTCTTGTAGTTTGCCTAAAAAAAAAAAAAAAAAAAAAAAAAACACTCGGAATGAAATTGATCAAAAGACTTGGAGCGAATTTCATATGGCTCTAATTGTGAGAGGCGTCCTATACGCGTTACACGCGCTACACACAGGCTTATATCTTCCAACAGATGCGCAATATTGTCGCGACTTTTCTATTGTACTCGCGTCCTGAATGAACCCCGACGCCCACTCTCGCGTCCATTAACGAGCGCGCAGCTTGGCTCTCGAATCACGCTCGTTTCTCGCTCTCGGGACTGAAAGGTGCTGGTGTGCGGTTTTCTGACCGGATCGTCCCCGAAGGAGACGCCTTTACCGCCATACGATCGCCCCGTCCGCAATACACGTACACACACACACACACGTACATACATACATACATACTCGTATCCTGAGATCGACGTGGGGAAAAACCTCTCGCGTAGGCGGAGGACGAAATCGTCCGTGAAACGAGTCTTCTCGCGAGCGGGCAGCAGGCGGGCGCGACAACCGGGGCGAGAAAGGATTTTCGATAATCCCAGGACTCTGAGCGAAGGGCGGATCGCGCGAACGGGGATAGTCGCCGCGGTTTGCCTGACCTCACCTAACTTAATACCGGGATCTCTAAGGTCCCTCCGTACCTATTTTTTCCTCTTTTTGTTTTTTTTTGTCCTTCGAGACTTTTGGTGCAACAATGAAATACCTTGGCCGGGTGCTGGCCGCAATGAAGAGAAAGAGGAACGAGGAGATGCGCATACATAGGGGCAAGCGGGGAGAAATCCGTGGAGAGACAGAGGGCGAGAGGAGAACGGGGGAGTGACAGAAAGAGAGAGAGAGAGAGAGAGAGAGAGAGAGAGAGAGAGAGAGAGAGAGAGAGAGAGAGACCAGTGGTGGTTTTTCGTTATCGACATTTTCCACGGCGCGTCAGGGTGTGCGTGAGAGTACGTGCGTGAGCTTCTCTCGTTGCCCCCTTCGTTCGTGTGCACGTGCCTGTGTGAGCGCGCGTATGTGTGCGAGATGTGGTGTGCATGTCTGTGCGCGCGCGCTCGCGTAGGTGGCCGGGACATCGGTGTGGGTGGGAATTTGTGTGTGCGTGTGCGCGTACACGTCGATGGGTTGGCTCGCTTGCACGCGCCATTGTATGTGTGTGTAAGCTACGTTGTACGTGCGTGCGCGCGGGCGTGTGTATGTATGTGTGTAGAGTTTTCTGGAGGTTTCCCCTAGCAACGAGCAGCAGCACCAGCACCAGCCACAGCCCGGCTTAGGGGTAGCTACGAACCCCACGCGAAACGCGTACACCGCCGTTGCCGCCACGATCGGCCGGTTTCCTCGGCATCGCCGATCGGGAATCGGGAAAAACGTTTGTTGCCGATCCCTTCCGCGTCTTTCCCCTTCGCCGAGGGAAAGTTTACGGATGCTGGCGCGTGAAATATTCACGCGACCGAGGATACGATTGACTCGAAGGTCGGCGTTGCATATTGACCCCCGCTGACATATGCCAACTCGATTGACATGTACCAAGAACAGATCGATGTATGAAAGTAATTTAATTGAGAATACTTTAAGTTGAGCGAAAAAAAAGTCAAAACGTGAGACAGACGTCGTTTGTATATAAAAAATTGCAGAAAAAAAATTGTAAAATAACACAATAAATGATATGATTCATCTCGAGTAATTAATAGAAGAAGGAAAATTTCCACAAAGTCTGAAGATGACGTTTAAGAGAATACTCAATGAAAAATAAAACTCCGAACGCGAATTTAGTGAAAAAAATCTGCGAAAAAAACACACGATTCTAATATAAAATGTAAAACTGCAATCATCAATTCTGCCGATTATCTCATGTAACACAGTTTCTCTCCAAATGATGTTAAAAACACTTGCGGTCTAGAAAACTCCTCTGTGACACAGAATCTAAAAAAAATAGCTCAGATTTCGTGAGATAAGCGCGCGAGAAAGAAGCGCAAAATGAAATTTGAGTTTTCTTCTTATCCGCTTTCGTCAAGTCGCGGGTTTAATCTTTTTACGTGCACGCTAGTAGACTCCTCTAGCAAGGATTAAGATCGACGTGAATTAGATTGTGCACTGTCCTTCGTCGTTTCCGCGGATAACGCTGCTCTCGCGTAATGCACTTATGACAGGGCGGCAGGGCAGGCGCGAAAGCGTGTAACGGCATTTTGTAGTAATATCGTTGTTACGATTGACGAGCCTGGCAAGTACCTTTATTGAAATCGTGCAGTCGTTAACGAGAGTCGGACTATCTCGGGCGCGTTGACGTGATTCAAGAGAAAGAGAGAGAGAATCGCTCGCATTGACGCGCGCGGATTTATATTTGCGTCGCGATTTTAATCGTTCACGTCAACTCGCGACGATATTGTCCGCGAAAGAATCCCGGATAACGATTGACGATGACAGGAGGAGTGAGAGGGAGAGGGGGAGAAAGAGATGGTCTTTCTCTCTCTCTCTCTCTCTCTCTCTCTCTCTCTTTCCTGCACGCGCGTCGCATTGAAAAACGCGACTGTCTCTTTCGACGACTAATGTTGCGATAAATAAACGCGCGCCGGTGAATTCCGATACTGGCCGCTGGAGAATGTGCGGCTGTCGAGTCGGAAAAGTAACAAAACGACCCGCCAGAAAATGTCGACTATCCTTGATTATTATTACAACGATATCTCTCTCTCTCTCTCTCTCCCTTTCTTGCCGAACGGCGTTATGTGACAAGGAACAAAAAAAGCTAAGGGTGTCTATTACCTCGTTTAACCTTATATCGTCCTCATTACTTTTAGTAGCGGTACTTTGCTTGATTGTAACGAGACTCTTTACGAAAGATCCGATAAAATTCCAGCTCAGAAAAAGTCGCGAACCTGCGCTCCCAACGACCGACTTATTATCCTAAACGCCTCTTTGCGCGAATTGAAATGACTCGCGCCCCCGGGAAACTCGAACTCGTACGAGCCTAAGCCAAACTAAAAAGCGAACGGCCGTAAACCGACGTTCCTCTACGCGAAAATCCGTACGCGCGCGTTTCCACAGAGGAATAAAAAAAGGGAGGGGAAGGAAGGGTAGTCGCGAAAGTAGAATCTCGCCGGGCCGAAAGCCCGTCAGAAATCAAGTTTCCCCGGCATAGGCGGGACTTTGTTTTCAAACATATTCCGTTCCTACGCCGCGCCGGGGTAAAAAGCACCACCAGGAGCTCCGATTTCACGAGGAAACCCCGAACGCTGAATCCTGCTCACGCGCGCGCACGCACACGCAGAAACGCGGGCGCGCAGCAGCAACGCAGCGCGCGTTGCCGCTGGTAACTCAATCCGAGGAGTTTCGGCGAAAAGTGTTGTATTACTGGTGTGCTATTTCTCTGATCCCAGATCATCTTCATTCGCGCGGAATTTCGAAACGGCGCAAAATTCGCAGCCCCCAGCCCACGGCACCATCGATCCAGCCCGCGCGCGCTCCGCTCGGTTCGGACGCGCGCGGTAGTCCGCGCGCGTGCAACGCGAACGGCTCTCCTCTTTAACGCCCAAAATCCTCCTCCCTCCCCCGCCTCTACAAACTTTTTTTTCGCCGTAAACCATCGTATCGGCGCGTTTCCGACTTGACTGCACAGTTATAATACACATAGATCGTGAAAAAAAAAACACTTGAAAAAGTGCAGCCCTTAACTGTATCGATTGAAATACATCTTTCTTAGAGGGAAAAAGTTAACTTTTCTCGCACAGGGTTTCGTACAATGCGTCTACAGTGCGGGTCCTGATTATTATAGTCACAAGATGACTGCTGTTTCTCTCTGAATTTAGCAATCAGCATCCGGTCTTGCAAGCACTCACCGGCTTGAAATTTAATACAAGTTATTACTGTATTGATCGATCGGCAGATTCTCCTCGCGGTTCGAGCGTGCAAAAGGACTTTCGAGACGAGCGATTCACAGTGCGGATGCATGGAAAGGTCTCGAAACGTTCGCTCGAAGCCTTCGCTACGTGAGAGTGTTGGAAAGAGCAAGAGAGAGCGAGAAAGAGAGAGATAGAGAGAGAGAGAGAGAGAGGCGTGCTCTCTCTTCATTCCTCTTGCCCTCGTCTCCCTTCACTCTCCACCCCCGCCAATAGCCCTAGTCGTTTCCAGCAAGTACTTCTATGTACCAACCATCTCCTACACGCTACCCTTATATACGTTGTATATTTACCTCCGCGGCATGTACGCGCGCGAACGCTCGTCTGCCTATGTACGGCACGTACATATGTACGGTACGTATGTACACCGGGGCCCGCGCGGTACATAGGTCCGAGCGCCACATAAAAAGCACATGGGGCAGGTATAGCTCCGGCTGAAAATTATTCCGAGTATTTTCGAATTAGCGCGTCGGAAGCGGAGGAAACGCGCGCGCCGTTCGGTCGGACGCGTTCGCCGAGCGTGGCGAGCACACGCGAAATGCACTTTTCGCAACGAGGTGCGGCGCCCCGACGATGCAACGTCGTTCGAGGAACGACGCGTTCTCATCTCCAAGCGCTGAAATTCCGCAGCGACGCGTTGTTGGCGACTGTACCGGCTCTCTCTCTTTCTCTCTCTCTCTCTCTCGCTCTCTCACTCTCCCGCGGTATCGCACGTATACATATAACGTTTTCGAGCAGCTCTGGAGAATTTTCGGAGTCGCCATTGTTGCCGGGATAGGTGGGCCGCGAGGCGAAATTATTCGCAGCGAGAGCGTGTTCGGGAGCGAGTTCACGAGCGAACGAGTAACTAAGGTGGCACGATTTTTAAATTGCAAAAGCACCGCGCCGTCCACGTGTTTCAGATTCTGTTACGCGGAAAAATAAGAGAGAGTTCCTCTGCTGCATCCCCCCGAACGTGCGATTCGGATGGCACTTTGCATTTTGCGGATGCAAAAATCAAGATTACCATTCGCGTCTCTCGATTAAAAGTGACGATTTTCTTCCTTACGCGCAGAGTCGCGCAAATCTCGGAAAATTCGAGATCCCACTTTTTTAATAATTAATTTAGATCACAAGATTTCGCCGGCGCATTCGTATCGTGTAAGTTACGAACGTGCGAACACGGTGTGTCTGTAATGACTTTTGCATTAATCTCGATATTCATCGCCGCCGTCAATTTCCTGCGTCGATGCGTTATTCGATTTGACCGCGAATATTGAATCGCCGATTATCGATCGTAATCGACTAATGAATAATGCGGACGACACTGCCCGCCCGATGGATTTAATATCGCAGTTCGATTTATCAAATACCTCTAAATAAATTTCTTTAATGGCTCGAAAAGGAGAATCTGATAGCATCGAATAAAAAAGTGATACAATTTCCACGTAATTTCGTCAGTCAATTTATATCCGTTTGCAATTTCATATTATTTAATCGACAGACAGTTTTGAACGCGGGGCTTTGTGTACGCCGCACGTCATATCTTATATAAGGTAGGCCGATCTCTGCAGCCATAAAATTCCACGACTGCACGCCATGGTAGTAGTTGCCGGCTCGACTGTACGTCGAGGCTGCGGCGGTATCTTTTATCTCCCTTCAACTTACGCGACCTTAGGAACCGCCATGCTCGGCCGCGGGAACAGTCCGAGAAGCAAATTTGACAAATTACGACTACCGAAATGGAATGTCCTTCGAGGCGCCGTCGCCCATTCGTTCCGTTTCGTCCGTTTAGCACGACCCACGCGGATTTTTTTTCCCCGGGAGCAACAGGACAAGGCCGGTCTAATCTTCGCGATATTCCAAATTGAACGTCTTCTCTCGTATCGTGTCGTTCGTCGAGGACTGCGTATCTCGCGAGAGACAAAAAAAAAAGAAAGAAGAAGGAGTACATCGTCCTCTCGCGTTACGCCATCGTTTCCCGAACATGTTCGAACAAGCTGCTTTCCCTCGGAATTTCTGAGTGACGTGCGTACGTAACGTCGCTCCGGCGATGATGCACACTGGAATATAAGTTGCGTGAAGTTCCGCGGAAATCTTTCGGTCCTAACCATCCCCCGTCGCTCTACTTCAGAGAACGCTTGAGAAACCCTCACGCTAGGAAGGCGGCATGATGAAATCGTACGATGCGAAAGTATCCCGCGCAAGATTCGGCGAATATCACGAATAGAATATATAGGTATACATATTCCCAGCGTATCTAGCAGCTAGGCGAAAAAAAGCACTCGGGGAGCATTCGCTTCTGGATTTTCGTGTCTACCATATACGTATAACTACAGGGACGGGGAAAAAACTGGCCAAGTACACGGGACGTTTCGAAATCGTCCCTATTTTAGTAGCTTATTGTGTACGTTAAAACTCTTTTAACGATAGAGATAAAAATGAAATCCTGAATGTCGAGAACGCAATAGTTTTCGATTTACGAGCTATCAAGGCCGGCCAACGATATCCCACAGAGTTCGCGTGTGTTCACGCAATTACGCGTACACGCGCGTACCGATCTGTCATCCATTATTGATTATCAGGTATTGATTATCGAAGACGGTAACCTACATTCAATCGTTTTCTCGAAGTGCTCCTTTCTCGCGGGCGCTGATAAGCTCACGGCAATTCAAACGCGAATAAATTAATGCCAAACAATCGCGCATAATAAATTCCTTATATTTTATCGCATGTAAAAATCAGTACTCATCACGTTACCGCTCCAAGATAACATCCGAGCATTTGTAAAGCATCATTTTATTATTCAGATGATATAAAGTCATAAATTAGTAATACATACTAAATAATAAAGATAATATATAATAAATATGGATGGACCATGAAAAATTGAGATAAACCAGATTCGCTATAAATAAAAATGATTAAAAATTGCATTATATAAATTAGTTATATGTAACCATAGCATATTTTATTCATTTTATTTTTTCTTATAGATATACGTGTAATTTTTTTAAAAAATCTATAAATGTTACATTGTATGTATGTATATCTTTCTCACATTA
Organism: Monomorium pharaonis; assembly: GCF_013373865.1. Taxonomy (NCBI): domain Eukaryota; kingdom Metazoa; phylum Arthropoda; class Insecta; order Hymenoptera; family Formicidae; genus Monomorium; species Monomorium pharaonis. Next base: position 1,271,620 of record NC_050476.1, read on the forward strand.
TATTTTTGCATAATATTTAATTCTCAAAGATAAAAAAAAAACTTTATATTTTATTCAACAGATATTTAAGAAAGGAAGAGCAACGCATTTAAATATTAATAGTATCTTTCCATAATATAATACATGATTATTACACATATTTATTTTTATTATAAATACATGTACATAATCTTCTTACTGTAGCAATCTTCATGGTTTAAAACATACGAACGTCATGAAGAAATTAAAATAAACGCTTTATGTTAAAAAAAATTTTCAGTCCGTAATTTTATTATCCGAGCAATTATTTCAGAAACTTGGTCAATTGTAATTTATTTTTATAGTTGAAAAAAAGTTGCCAAAATCATTTTATTAATTTATTCGTACCTAGAGGCTTGACAAAAAAAATGAAAAGGGGTGATAAGGTCCTCATTAGGAAAATCATTCTATTATCTAACATTTTTTAATCAAGCTTACTCTCTCTTTACCTGTAAAATATTATTTTATGCCTGCGAGTGTGTTTAAATAAACAGCACGACACACGTATATTAAACACTCATATTTATTTACACACTTGCCCGTCTTGTTGTTAGTCCGCCCACATTAACGCGGCGAATCTATGAAAACTTTCATATTTACCTTTAATATTCTACTCTCTACCTTCAATAAACACGTCGCAATCTTTCTTTCACAGATTTATTAGGTCGTATTTCAGAACCATTGAGATTTCACAGATCGTCGCGCTCCGACGCAACGTTGGCGGCGACGGCGGTGGCGACGGAGTCGGGCTGCCATGTGTCGATCCGTAATGTAAAACGCGTTCCCCGAGTTACAGCGACGCGCAAAACAATCGGCCACTAATCGCGGGACAATTGTCGCGCGCGCGCGCTAGCGCAAAATCATCGCGGACGATCGATTCGGGACGACAAAACGTCATCAAACGACAAAAGAGTTACTCACCCCGGGATCGTTCCGCCTGACGCCTCCTCCTCCTCTCTCCTCCTCTCGGAGTTTCCTCCTTTCGGGCACTCATATATCACTCACTCGCGAGAGTACGGCTAATTATAGGCGCGCAACGCTGTTTATACAACACTCCCGGTATCGCTCGCGCGAGTCGAGCTCCGCCTAACCCCAATGGCCGACGCGACGGAACGTGCCCTGCCGTGTCTCGGAAACTCTCGAGAATCGGTAGCCGCGCGTACGACAGATAAATCTTGAAGAGACCTCGCGCATTGTCCTTCGCGTCCCGTTTGACGGATGTCGCGACGCGCGAAATCAATTCACGGCCGAATTCGTCGGTCGAATCGCGCGAACGTGTATCGCTACCCAGCGAGAAACGGTAATGAATTCGACATCAATCGACATCGAAATGATGATTTCGATGTACTATTTCTCCCTGGGTATTATTAGGCTACATTTCGTAAAAACTTTACAACGAAATGCGGTAGACGATTGCCGACGCCGGTTCGCATTATTTGTTTCGTTGCCTCTCTCGCGACTCCTCGCGCGATCTCTACGCCTTCCGGGCGTATACCTCGAGCACATGAATCGCGCGCGAGACAAAAGTGGCTTTCCCGCTGAAAACCAGCCAGGGCGACGATCGAAGGAGAATAACGCGCGGCAAGGGGTGGGATCGACCGGCCGGCCAGCCGGCGGACGAACGAGCGCGAATCGCGTCGCGTCGCGTCGCGAACGTAAACAAAGTGGCCTTGAAAACAGCAGGGGAAGAGAGGCGCCCAAACACCACACGTGCGCGTTGTCGCCATATCAGTCGGAATATTTATATATATACAAATTCAACGTTTTGCTAAATAATCTCGCGATCGATCGCGCGTGTTGACGACTGCCCTTCGCGAGGAAGAAAGTGTGGTGCTCGTCCACTCGCACGCCTGCGTTTCGTCGCGAGGAGAGCCGAAGGGGCGCGAAGGTACGCACGTGTTGCCATGCGTACGTATTTTGATATATGAAAATATATGCGCAACGACAGTTATCGAATCGCGACAACTATCGATAACCGTGTACGGAATAGCGGCCCGCGAGACATTGCGACAAAAGAAAATTGTTCGCTTTTCCTCCTAGAACCTTACGGTTCGTCCGTTCTCTCTTTTTCTCCCTAACGGAAATGGAAAAGAGGGAGGGATGCACCCGCGACAAGTGTTCGGCTGAAAAGAACAGGCCTAAAGTGCGTGGTCGCGCGTTTCGAGAGATAATAACGCTGCGACGCATACACACGGAGTGAAAGAGAGAGAGAGAGAGAGAGAGAAAGAGAGACACGTGCCTCCCCCGCCGCCTACGCATTTGAGCCTCGTCGCGCGTGGACGACACAAAGGTGACGACGTAAACACAACAACAGCGTCGCCGCGCTTCCCGATAGTCGCGGCGAAGTCGCGACGGTGCGAGTACGTACATACACTACTTCACGGCGTATCACGTGATATTTGGCGCGTTAGAAAGTGAACCGAATATTCCGTTTCTTGCGTTTCAACACGGTAAATATTTGCGATCTCATGCTGCATCTAATGTTTATCCGAAAAAAAAAAAAAAACCGGAATGTATGCACTTTCGAGCCTTAATAAAGAAAATATTTGCGCGCGTGTGAATTAGTGTTTATTAAAAGTATGACATATCGCGCGATAAATCCAGAATCGTGACACTTCAATATAACGTGATAAAATCAACGTATAATTAAAGATAATTTCATTTTGTTTACCTAGTTTACCTAAGAATTTGTTAAGTGTTTTAGCACAATTCTATTCTTCTTGAGATACGAGAAGTTAGATAAAAAGTGTTAACAAATCAGATTCTACGTATAAATACTTTCTAATCAAAGCAAAAATAAGAAATCTTAGTTCTTGAAATAAATATTAAACTTAATAATTTTCTCAAGTGAAATAATTATTCATCTGCTTAAATTTATGTCTTAAATATATAGAAAAATAAATCATTTGCGCATATAACAGTTACATTTCCCTATATTAATAATTGATTCATCAGCCCAATGAACGTAACGCATATGCATAAATAATTAATTCCTAAACCAGATACAAATTTAAGTAAAGTTATTGTTAAAAAATGACAGATATGCATATGTATAATTATGAACTTTATATACACTGAGAAAAAATTACTCATTTGACTAAATTTTTGAACTCAAATTTCTTTAGTTCAAGTATTTACTCATTTGACTTGAATACATAAAATATTTGAATTTTATATCCAATCTTTATATATTTGACTAAAGTACATAAATATTCGAATTAAACAAATTTAATTAAATTGAAAAATTTAGTCAAATTAACAATTTTTTTTCTCAGTGTAGGATATCTTGATCATTTAAAAGTCGCTAATTATTGTACAAAAACTGTTCTAAACTGCTATCCCATTAATATAAAGAACATTGTATAAAATTTTAATTCTATTACACGGAAAACTTCAAGGCTTTATTAAATTTTTTAAATTTATGATATATCAAAAATTTTAATAAAAGCTTTCGAAGTATGTTATAATTATTTTACTCTGCAATTATAGTCGCAAATATCGCATATTTTTCTATCAGTGTAATATCAAATGCGCAAATATTTTTAAAGACTTATAAAATCGTGAACAAACTAATATTTGAAGGACTGTTTCAGTGTACACCAAGGGAATATTTTTCTGTAAACAATTATGCTTAAGTGCATTAAAGTACGACACTGCGAGATAGTATGAAAATGTAATTGTCTAATATAAGTTTCCTTAAGTAATAATGTACCCCGAGATGAATCATTCAGCGGGCTACTGCGCGAAAATTTACCATTTTTAAAACTGTGCACTTACGCGCGGTATATCCTTGCATAACATTTCCGCTGATATCACTTTTTCTTGCTTTTTTTCAGTTAGTCGCAACTTTTTTTCGCGAGAGAGACGAAAACGCACGTACTAAAATTATGAGGATTAGCAGCGCATTTTAGCAGCATAATTTCTTGTGCGATAGAAGATTCCGCGGAAATAAATCCTGCTGCAGAGGAAGCTGTTAATGTATTACTCAATTCCTTTTGCAGAATAATCGATCGTATTAATAAAATTTACACTGATCCAGTTTTCATAGATTTTTACTATTTTTATTAACTTTAATCGTCAGAAACTTACTGAATCTTGTTTGTTGCTTAAAAATTGACATTTGATCTCAATTAGAGGTTTACAGCGTTTCTTTTCTCATCATCTTTCACGCGGAAAATGATATTTATACGGTTTACAATTTTTTAAGTACTTTCGGAATAGTTAAAAAAACAAATAAAGCAGAAAATATGAGTGAGTCTCAGACTCTCTCTCTTCGTGAATGTAATATCGATCGAAACAAACACGAAACTATTTTAGCAGATATGAAAAAGATCACGTTGGAAAACAATATTGGTTGTAAATTATATTTCATGTCATGTTTCCGATATGTCTCGTTTGAAAGTAACGTAAGAGAGAGAGAGAGAGAGAGAGAGAGAGAGAGAGAGAGAGAGAGAGAGAGAGAGAGAGAGAGAGAGAGAGAGAGAACTACAGTTTGTGTGTTGTCGAAGGGTTCTTTCCCCGCGAGAAATATAGCAACATAATTGAGTGTAATTTATAAATCAGGAACCCTCGTCCTTACGATGGCGAAAAAAGAAAAGAGAGAGCTCCTCTCTTGCCTCTTCTTTTTTTTTTAACGAGGCCGTCAACGGATAAATGTTTGTTATGGAAGTGCAACGAATGATTCTGACAACTCACGGAAGGAAATAAATCTAACTTAGTCCGCTTCGGTCGTTTTATCGAATCGTAAAGACTACCAGAGCTGCAAGATTTTACGTAACTATTTCGCCGTCACTCACTTTTTTTCTGTCACATTGCAATTGTCTTTCGCAGTCGTCGTAAGACACGTTTGTCTGCCGGTTGATCGCCAAGCAGCACGCAGAAATTATATTACACGTCAGCTTGTGTAATTAAAGTTTCAATTCCCCAGAGTGTCCTTTGATGCGAAACGCAATAAATCCAGTTGCGTGAATACGTGATAATTTATGTAATATGTTAAACATACATGCACGTTATATCGCGATGCTGTAACTATTACACGCTTTTACGCTGACTTGTATAAGACACTCTGATAAAAAAACAAAAACAAAAAACGAAAAAGCGCAAATAGCCTTATAATTATCGCATAGAAATATTTGTAAAATTGCTTTCCGCGTCAGTCCGAATTTGATGTAACATTTAATATAATCGTCACGTCGAGATACTTTATTTAACGGAGAGACAAATGGAGAAATAAATCGTCATCGAACGCAGGCGCCTGCCTCGCATAAGAATGATCGTCTCCCGAAACTTCGATTCAGCCTGTATGTGATATACTTCGCGCCGATTTAATTTCGCATTCGTTAATTCCTCACTTCGGTTCACCTTGTACGCGGAAACTTATCGGCGCGTACGCGCCATGCGCGATGCATTCGAAGGTTCTCCTTTGACACAAATAGATAACGGCTGATAAACGAGTTAATTTGCAGATACGCCTTTCAGAGACGAGCGTAACCGCTCGTATGAATCACTGCGTTGAAACAGATCTTGTCGAACGTCACGTTTCGCTCTGCAGACAAGACAAATGACAATGACTGAACGGTCCGCATCATCGGCATTAATTTTGAAATTCGTCATTATTTCCATTCCGCGTACCGCAAATTACTTTAATGCACTTTATGCGACTATACTATTCTATGCCATAATGTACTGCTCGCGAAAAAAAAGAGACTCGACCTTGAGAAGCGTAGCCTTGACGTAAATTCTTTAAAAATACATATGGAGAGAAGAAGAGAGGTATGGAAAGAAAGACAGAGAGAGAGAGAGAGAGAGAGAGAGCGAGAGCACGAATTCTTCGTCGCAGAATTTTTGCGCGTCATCAAGTGACTGGTGTCTAGCGGTTTTCAGGTATATATAAAGCTCATATTACGATCAGAAGCACAGTTCGCCGAAGACAACAAAGTGCGAGGCAAGAAAACGCGCGCTCGCACGTGCCGGCGCGGGAAACTTTTTTTTTCCTTTCATCCAGACGCGAGACGTGCAATATTGATAGACTCTCGTCTCTAGATAATGGCGGACTATTGCGCGGACTGTAATTGCACGGTAGAAACGGTTTAAAGCCCCGTTCGCTCTCCCTCCACCACCGCGGATAAACGTGCGTGGAGAAGCAGCAACAACCAACGATGATTCTCTCTTTCTCTCTCTTTCTCTCTCTCGGATAATTATGATATTTAGGCCCCGACTTGATGTTATTACCCGAGTTGGCCGTGAGTCCGTTTCTGTGCCTTTTTCTTTCCTTCCTGTAATGCCAGCCGTATTAAATTTGCGGTGGATATATGTCTTCTTTTCCATCGTCATCGTCGTGCGTCACGCACACGATCGGCAGGCACAAGACGCACTCAAGGCAAGACATCGTATGATTAAACAGGTTGAAATCATTTGTGGTACCCGGTGCTTTACCAATTACGACGCGGACCGACCGGCTTATTACCCGCGAATGCGATATTAATTCGTCCACCGGAGTAAAAAATAACGAGATCATAAATTGCACGTTGATAAATAACGCGCGCATCGACAACGATTAATTAATAAATACAAATTCGCCCCTGCTTCCGTTCTGCAGCTTAAAAGCTGTCCGTATTTTTTCCAACATGACACACACGTATACATATGTTAGTAATAAATATTAAAAAAATATATTTATTATCCCTTTATGAAAATAATATAATTATTCAATAAAATCTTTAACAGAATATTTGTTTACAAGCAGTGTTTTGGTAATGAAAAAAGATTTAATATTATACGATAAATTTTTACTATAGATACACAAAATGATAAATATATGTATAATAATAAATAAATATTCATGATTATTGTAAAAAAAAGATTCTGTTTGTACACGTCGGAAATTAAAACCGTGCCGTGCGCCAATAAATAATAAATCTCCTCGATGTTTTTAGAATATGTATGTATTAGAAAATAAAAACAATAGATAATAAAATAGAGCGGTTAAGATAAATAAGATGCTAATTTTTAATAAAAGCTGAAATATTTCAAACGTCTGACTCGAGATTTTGCTCGACATTGTCGCTTTCACAGAAATTTTTGGTATATTCCGCAGGTAAAATCGCATTAAAAGAAAAAAAAGAGACATATATTCCGCGATGAACCTCTTTCTCGTCCCATTCGCGTTGCCCTATGTCGTTGGAGGGATGCGAGGTAAAAATATCCAAAAGGATAAATATTCTCGAGTGATAGCGTTTAAAACTGATATCGCCGATAAAACGCCACGCTCTCCCATATTAATGCGTCGACAACAAAAACATTTTTTCGCCTATTAGCTCCGGTTTGGCGGCTCGCGGCGCTAAAATGATATTGAATGCGCAGGTATGAAATTAAAATGGCTCGCATACAATACACACGGCCGGCGGCGCGTCCCTGTTTTCGCTCGCGATTTCGAAAATGCGCATCCGGATTTTAATATATAGACGGAAATAATGGAAAAGAGCCGAGATATTAAATATCGTCGCGCGCGTGCCGCGATATTTACGTTTAGTCTCGCACAAAATATTTGCGCCGCCGTTGAATCCGCGCGCGCGGGTGTATTACACGTATCACATGAACCCGAAAACGACAACAACAACAACAATCTACGCTGCCGGCGAGAAGGCACTATACACCGTTGCGTGCTGCAGCCTACACCGCCGACCGACGTCAATGGTTCATCGAATGACTTTCCCCAGTGTCGGGTGACAGAGCTTTTAGAATCCATCCATGAGTAAACCAACCCGATGACTGCAAACGTATTACTACTATATCCGGGGGTAACCCTCTTCCTCCCCCCCCCCCTCCCCCTCCCATCGCCCTATCCCGCCCGTTACGCTCGAATCGCGCGAGGATGTAATGGAAATGATTTACTGTTTTATCATGATATATGTATCATATATACATATGCGTATACTTCATTAAATCCGCTATTACTTGACAATATATTTATGCGACTATAGACATTAAACATGGAAATATATACAGATTTTACGCAACTAGGTTACACGTAACGAATATTCTTCTCTTTTAATTGAAAAACCAAAGGAAAGATTACAATTATTTCTCTAGCATTTCTAAGCATAAATATGCGATATGAAATTTGTGGGTGTAAATGGGAGCTCGTTACGCAGGTGGCGGAAACCCGGGGGAGAGAACTCGGAGAAAATTTTGTTCGAATCCTCTTCCGCGAAAATAAACGTGTGACATTTCTCGAGTGAAATTCCACCTTCGCAGAGATAAGGTCTGATCGCGCACGATTGTATTCGGTGAGGAATTAAGCCGCTAATTGCGACTTCCCATGAGGATAATCTCACCTCATTAGATAAACCTGACATTGCTGCACATCAGTTCTATACGCGCGAGGCTCAATAACGTCAAAGACCGTAATTGCCCGATTCCGCAGTCGTTCGGAATGGCGCTTGCTTCCGTACAGGCTCGAAACGCGAGATATCGAAAGCGATAAAGATATGGCTTTTCCCTACATACACAACTTTGACCTAGATTTCCTCTGATTTTATTTCCGCTTTCGAGCTTCATTGATTTTTTTTTTTTAATTTAAAACGACTACCACGTGAATTTAGAGCTATGTTCAGAAGTCGTGCGTATGATAAAAGTGATTGAGATGTGCGAAGTATTCGATTCGGATTTGATTCAAATCTCTGTGATTCCAGACTATTCAAAAATTTCTAAGAATTTTGGATACGAATTACATGTATCGACAATCTTACAAAATCATATTTAAAGTGACTACGGATAGAAATTATTTTTCTTACACAGAAATCTTTGTTTATTATCTGTACGTGGAAATTCAATCTACAATGATGTTAATTGAAAGTTACGTTTCAATGATTCGATTCAAAACATTTTAATTCGCACATCTCAAGACAGAAACTTCACTCGAAAGTCGCACTGACCTTATGTCACGTTGTGTGGCAATAACAATGAGAGAATTGTAGAGAAATTTGTTGGTTTCATCCGGCATAGATCTAAACGAGGCACATCCTCTTTTGCAACACGGAAAACAAGAAGTGTGATTAGTTACTTTCAGGATATAATTATACCTCCGCGTGCGTATGCGCAAACCCGTCTCCGTAATCTTCGCTATTTATAATCTCAATGGCATCCCCCATCCCGCTTAGTATACCGCAGATGATTTTTTGTCACCAGGTCTTCCTTCTAATGTCTCGTCGACTTAATTGCCGTCATTAAAGCCATTATGTCTTCTCGCCTCCCACCCGAAGGAGGGTTGACGCGATCTTCGTATAACCTGTCCTAACTGACAGCCTCGTGCGTATCAAACATAAATTTATACTTGGACGTGGGTAACGTTTACCCTGTTAACCCTGTCGTCGCGCATATAAAAATACGTGTATGCGTTTACAGGAGAGGTGACACACATACACTCACTTGGCGGTAAAGAAAGCTTTAAGAAACGATCGATCACGGCGTCGCTAATCTACATGGGAATAATAAACGTGGCCAATGCGCCGTAATCGCGCTTGCCTCGCACACGTTTTTAAAAAAAGGCAGCTCGCTCAACGGTGCCGCGGCGGAAAGGTTAATACCAGTTAAAGTTCAACCGTGCTGCTGCCGGCGACGAGAACGAGCGACGATCTCATCATGTATCGATGCTTCTCGCAGCGCGTCGCGTCGTCGTCAGGACGACACGACGTTCCTCGCTCGGCTACGCGCGATAATTAAGTGTCGCTCGTTCCGCGGCCTCTAATATCGCGGCCGCCCGATAATATCTGTAATCCGCGCAAAACGATTTCGACGCGCGTGGCAACGGGTACGAGCGGCTCGTACCCGTGCCTCATAATTAGTCAGGAGACCGGGGAGGGGGGGACGGGGGGAATAGAGAGAGAGGACGCGATCATAATTGCCGCTCGCGCGTCCACGGCCGGGCACAATCAATTAAATGATGCGCGCGTTCGCCGTATCGCGAGACGGAACAGGACGGATTTCTCCCTTCCCCCTGCCTCCCGTGTGCGCCTGTTATAAATCGACATTCCTTTTTTTTTCTCTCCCTCGAATAATCCCTAATTGAGTGGTCTCCGTGTACATCGGAAGGATAAATTTTGAAAAATCGACGTTGCCCCCACGCATGATAAATGCAAATTGCCCATCTGCACTCTGGGATTATCAAGCGCGGGCATTAATTTCCTAAAATTCATATGTCCTTCACTTTTGAAAAAATTTCGAGGTATTCGTACAGAATAAGGGAACGATGCGGTAATCGCGCGACTGCGATTATATGGAGTCGTGCAACAACGTGCGTTATCATTGCATCAGCTTTGTATTTAAATTGTTAATACGCATCTTTATTACCTCGCGTTCGTGATGTAATCGAGATCGATACGCGTCGCGCAGTTGAATGTAAATTAAATGGTGTTACTTTATTACACATCTTATCGTGCCTTCTGCGGATTTTTAGCGTACACAACAATAATTACTCTTCGATAACCGCCGTCGCCGCAGCGGTGCTTCTTAACCGACTTGCACCGACGCTTCTCTCTCGTGCGCGCGCGCGCGCGGCAAGTTTTAATGAAATGAAAGGAAAAACTCGGGATAAAGTTGAGGCGCCATGTTACGTCACATGAACTAAAACTTATAAAACTTGCGGTGTCTTCATCTACTTGTCTTGTCCGCGCACTAACTTCGAGAAATACAGCGGAACGGGATATTTGCGTTTGATAACCGCGCGCAAACAAATTAATATATAAAAAATAAAGTGTGTGACATGCAATCTGAAATCGCGGCGCGAGCGTGAAGGTAAATTAAAGCAGAAGAGATTTACAATCCTTTTTTGCCACCGACATAAATGAAAACATGCACAAGAAACTATCTTGATAAAGGACAATCACATTACGGAAATTTTAATTAGAGAAAAACCGTTTCCGGCTCTTTCCCCTCTTTTAAATGTGACAGGGAAGAGCTAACTAAAAGAACATTACAGCTAATTTGAAAATTAATTAAATTAAGTACCGCTTTCGTAATGGGTTTGTCAAATGTAATATTCGATATTTTCAATATCAAAGGAAAATTCGATAAAATGTTAAATTATGTTGGAAAAACGCTGACAAAAGGATATTGAAATAATACGTAATTAGCTCCTAGATTATTGATTGGTCGTTTTAATGAGAAGTTAAATTTACGAAATTATATGTACACATGCTTAAGATTGATTAAATAACTACGCGGGGAAAATTACGATAATCCCGTTATCACATTCCACGTCGATTTTAACAATGTGGCGCGATACATATCCGTCCGACGAAATCGTTAAATCTTAAAAGACAGCTTATCATTAAATAGACAATCGAACAGTATTACCTGTTGCTGCGTAGCGGCATACTGGTGTTCCGTAACAACCGCCTCTGAAAACCAAAAAACATTTCACAATAAATATGCGAATAATGGCGACACTTTGTATATTTTTTACAATTTTTAGTCATAATAATAATAAGCGTTTATTTTCATCGACAAGCGTATATTTATATATTATATCGAGACGGATATATCTTAAGGATTGTCATTTGCGCAATGTGCGAGTGCTTAGATTTCGCTTCTGTTTCCAGGTATCCGTCACCGGTGCAGAACGGAGGACCAAATGGCACGACGACAATGAGCTGCGCGAATTCTCAAGGTAAGGATAAAAAATCTCCCTCGCTACCATCGGACGTCGCGAGATGACATCGGGCGCGGATTTCGCTCTCCGCAAAAGATTCGAAAACAATTCCGCTAATTCAATATGCCGCGCAACGTTCGCGCGTTCGTTGCATTTAATTACTACCGACCGCGCACTGGCAATAAAGCCGCCGCGACTCGCAATAAAAGAGAGGAAAGTAAAAGAGAGAGAGAGAGAGAGAGAGAGAGAGAGAGAGAGAGAGAGAGAGAGAGAGAGAGAGAGAGAGAGAGAGAGAGAGAAACGAGCGGCATGCCGGTACACATTAATTAGCGGGTCCCGAAAAAAAATTGCTCGGCGAAATTTTCTTCCGATTAAATTAGCGTTGCATTAAATTTATTGGCTGAATTCTCTTTCATAAACCGACGCGCGCGAGCCGATCGCGTGCGCGCGGTTCGCGGCTCTCTCGCTCGCTTGCTCCACGCCGCACGCACGAGCCCTTGTACGTGTATAATTTGCAAATATCAAACGTCGGGCGGATATTTGAAAATATTGACTCTGGTATTTTAGCCGGGCTGCGGCGCGACCGGGCAATCTCTCGGAGCAGGAGGGGAGAGGGGGAAAAAAAATTATCCGCCTCATGACGATTCAATATCGCGCGATTATCGCGGCAAAAGGATACCCAGAGAGAAAGAGAGGAAGTGGTATCCACACGCGCGGAGATCAGATACAATATTAATTTTATATTTTTCGCTACTGTGTGACACAAGCGCGCGTGGTGAGAAGAGAAGGAGGGAACGAACGTGCGCGTGCGACGAACATGCGGTCGCCGTGGCTCACACAAACACACGCACGATTGAACGCACGCACGCACGCGCGTGCATGTACGTATACATACGCCGCACTGCAAAAAGCTCGTCCCCCGCGTTTATTCGCGATTGCGAGCGAGCCATTAAACAGATTCGTATGGAATTTCACGACGAAAAAGGGTCGGCGAGCGCGCACGGGCGCTCGGAAATTGCGCGGAACGCGCAATCAATGAAAAAGCTTCATTTCAACGCGAGCTTATTACGAAATTAATTTTCATTATAATGGGATTCTCGTAAGTATCACGCGGCCTTTCGTATTCGCGATAGTTTTGTAACGCGTATGTTTGCATTCACATAGAAGGGACACACGGCATTCTAGAAATCTCTGACAAGGAGGTAGAAAAGAAATATATTATGCACACTTTATTTATACAAGAGATAGGCAAAATAATGTGAACATGTAGGAAATACACCGTTCATTTTATTAATAAAAAATTAGCTCTTTATGTATTTTAATACAGATTTTATTCTCGTCTGGAGTAAGATTGTACAACTTGAATAGTCAGTGTGCAATATGTCATATTAATTTTCTTAATAGAATACTTTTTTAAAAAGATTGGAAGAAAAATTTATTTTTCACTCTGTCTCCCAAATTTGCTTACAATGACTCTATGATATTTAAGCAATTACTTTGGCCAGAAAAAAAACGTTGAAACGTTGAAGAACAGAGAATAATTTTGGAAAATGGTTTAAGAAACAATTTTCTTCCTCCAACACATCACTTGTATAATTAATTAAAGATGTTCTGCTCTCTCTCTCTCTCTCTCTCTCTCCCTCTCTCTCTAGATTTTCTCTAAAAAATAGCATTGGTGATTATGCAAGCATTGTATAATCTGATTCCAAACGAGGATAAAAATATGTATTAAAGACATGGTAAAAATTAATCTCTTATTAATAAAAAAGTAATGCACTTCCTAAGTGTTCATATTATTTTGCTCGTCCCCTGTAATTCTCAAATTTTGTCAAAACACTCAAGACTTCTACCGTAACAAACAATTGATCGACGAGTAATTTCACGGAGAAAAGGGGGAAATATCGCGGAACATGATAAAGCAGGCGACACGCATTCACGTTAGGTCGCGATGAGGCCGGATGTCGATATGGCCGGCAATTGGCGCGAAATTGTAAAAAAATATTTCCCGAGAGTGAGGCCGATCCGGACAGGTCGGCATAGGACGCGCGTTATCGCCGATGCGTGTGGCGGGCGACAATCGTGCCGAAATATACGCGCGGGGCAAAATCCGAGGCCAATTACAAACACGCCGTCTCACCGGGCTGTCAGTCATCAATCCGCGGAATATTTTTCTCTGGGTCAATTGAACAATTCTACGCGTCGTCGGACAGCGAGCGGATGGGCGCGAGCGGGTTGGGTTTTAATGTATTTGCCGTTACTGGGGGCTTTCAACGGCTAACCGGTAAATCTTCTGACGAGCGATTAACTCGTTTCTCTCGGTACTCCTCAGCTATTAAATTACCATCGACGATACCGCCGGCAATAAAACTTGTTCGGGGTGATACTAAACCGAGCGAAAGGTTGCGGTTCGGCCCAAGGATTATACAATAATCTCTTAAATCACTTAAATGCCCCGTTTATTTATTCCCCATCAAATTATCGGCATTACTTTGAGCTTTATTACCCGCGGGTGCATTATGGAATTGATTGACAATGTCTTTAATGACGTTTTACTCTTTACCGCCAGCTGGTTCGACGACGCGTGGCGCGATGTAAAGCGAAGTACTCATTTTTATGTCGAACGGCTATTTTCACAGTCGACATAAAAATAAGCAAGACCTTTTTCGCGTTGCAATTAAATCAAATGAAGCGTAGACGCAAAACTTTCGTCGGCCAATAAAAGTCGCGTTCGAGTGCTCTTAGAACTTCATTTAGAAAGTATGAAAGGTTACTTTGCACAATCTTGTCAAGAATTATTTTTCATCGGCGATAGCGGTAAATTTCGTCTCGACGGGAAACCGTAGGAGAAAGTTACAACTTATCGAGCTTTCCTCCTCCTCCTCCTCCGCCTTCGATTTCAAAGCCGTAGAAAAGATAAATTCGACCGTACGAAAAAGTTCGCGGGCACGAATATCGAAAGTTTGAAGGTGCACTTTGATTCCGGGCAGCTGGCACTGTATTTAGCGGGCAGGAAAATTCAACTGGTGCCTGTTTACCTGTAGCTGCCGAGATTAGACTCGATGAGTCACTCGTTCTCGGTCTCCCGGTTACGCGAAGGAAATATTTCCACAATACGGGACGGGACGGGACGGGTTGAGTGACAGGAGTTCCTGTGCGAATTAATAGTGCGATAATTCGAGCTAGTTAACGTGTACGTACGCGGGAGGAAAATAGAAGAAACACTTGGGGAATGATTAACGAGCCGTCGCGGCCTCGGGAGCCTGACGTCTCTGTATTGCGCCGAGGAACTAAAATTAGGCGAAAGAAGTCCTGCTCCACGATTTATCACGATGTAAACGTAATATTAATATGAGTAATATGCGGTTTAATCGGCATGCTTTTCGAGCCTCAGCAAATAATAATTAACTCTCGGGATTCATTTCGCGTTCTTTTTCTCAATTCATTTATACAGAGCGAATCCGGGGGACGCGGCGTGGAGTTAATATTATCGCGCGCGGCTGTAAAGAGTTAATCGCCGTGATAACTTTTTTTTTCTCGCGCGCGGCACGTCACGCTTTCTTTTTCACGACGCCCGGGAAGCTCCCGAGGAGCCCCTGCGGATGTCGGCGGGGGCGACATGAACGAGCGCCGAAAATCTAAAGGGCGTCGCCCTGGCCTTGTCTCTGTGTGCAGGGGTGTTGGTGAAGCAGGAGGCGAGGGACGACGGTTACGAGACGAGTCCGGACCTCGAGATGAGGAGCACCGGCGGTGACAGCAGTCAGCAGTATCACACGCCGCTGACACCACACACGCCGCACACACCGCACACACCGCACACGCCCCTCACGCCGATATCGGCGACAGCGCATCAACCCCAGCAGCCGGGCTCGACCGCCTCCGCCCTCGGACAGGTGAGTTTTTCATATTCGCCTGCAACCCCTCGCCCTTCCCTCCCCCGCCGCGCCGTCCCGGACTAGCCTTCCCCTATTTCCGTTGCCTTCCTCCATCCTCCTCTCGTACTTCTCTCCCTCGAGCTCCATTACGTGGCAACCTACAGCGAGCGACCCGTTTTATTATCGTGACGTCTTAAAAGTAACCGATGGGTAAATTAAAGGGCGTATCTCTTTCCCATCGGAAAACCGTAACGTATTCGAGAGACATACACAACTGAGACGTTTTCGCAGCCGAGTCAGAACGTTGAAATGTCGGGAATAATGCCACGCTTACAGAATATATGTATATGCATGTGATTGCTTGTAATTATGCGGCGAGGTTGCGTGTAATGGCCGTATGGCGTATTCCCGATCGATCTTACGTCAGAATTTTCGGCTAAACGCAGCGTTTCGTTTCGTCTAATTTACGCCAATTAATTAACGCGATAATCTAAAATTAACGCTCGCGTACACCCGGCCGTCTATACGTATACATCGTGGATATAAGGAAGAAAATCTAAAAGTCTCTATATATACGTGTTATAATTTAAAATACTCGAGTACTCTACTCTTATAATAAGATAACGCTCGTGTAGCGCGATGTGCGGAACATGGAATAAAATTTACTTTCCACGCGGTTATCATCTTGAAATTCCGTTACGCGATAAAGGGCACGATTTAAAGCTTAGACGATTGTGTTTGTAAAAAGGGACGATTAAATTACAAATAACGCGATCGCGGTCGAGAAGAAACTGCGATAAGAGTTTTCCGCGATCGAGTATCGGCGACGTATCTACCGCGTAATCGACGGAGAAAACATGTTATTACGCGTAGAGGAGAAAAAAAAGTCGCGCGTAAAACGTCAAGCTTATTAGCTAATAAAAAGGCGCAGGCGGCTCTCATTAGGAACCGCTGTATTGGCGTATCTAGCACCTCGCAATCAAAATTACGAGGTAATAAATTGCAATAAAGACGCGCGCAATCGCCACGCCGCGTCGGGATTTTCGCAATGCCGCGCGCGGCGATTTGCATTTTCATGTTAGTTTTACGATCTACTTACGCAACATTACCTCTGTCGTGGCACAATGAAAGCCGTGGATGGCACCCGCGCGCGCATAATGTTACTTATTTTCCGCTTAATACGCGGGCGAAAGATCACCGAACGAGATGTCGTACCTTACGTTATTTCTTTGATTGTTACACGACTGAAGAATTTAGCGCAAAACGTGCGATAAGAAAGTATCTTTTAACAGGAAATGCCACGGAAATGCAATTTCACGGTATTTTAATGCGCATGTCGTTCGGGGAAAAATTCTCCTTGCATCTTTACATTGATAACCGGATAATTTATTAATGAAAGAAAAACGTAAATTAATTTCTTAAAGAATTTTTTTCATAAGAGCGGCGTATATAATAACCTTGTGTGACGTCTATTTGTATTTGCATTAAGAGGAAATGAGGAATATATAATTCACACGTAGCGGAAAAAGTGTAAGGGCCGGGAAAATATTGTATCTCTTTCAGGGGCTCCCGACTTTTTCGCTTTACAAATCGGTAAAATAAAAGCTTTCGCAAATGTGATTCGGATGAATATTTTGACGTCGGTAATTTTCAGGGATTTCAATCAGAACGCGCATTTTGCGCTCATGAATTAATTGCAGGTTGCCCAGCTCCCCAATTTGGCTATCGGCGCTATCGCGTGCGAATTACAGAAATTTCATCCGATATTAAATTGCCATTATATCCGCAAAGTTGTTATCCGCTGTCGGGATCGATAGTCTTTTTCTCGAAAATTATCTCGTGACGTGACGACCGATCGATCTCGGTTTTACCGGCTTCTCATTTTAACGAATGAACGGCCGACGAGCGAAGCGAATTTCCGTTGATCGAATTGTTAACCGTGAACACGTCCCGGATTTATCGAGTTCGCATTATCACGCTTCTCTTTTCTTGATCCCGTTTCACATTGTTTTACTTAACCCTTCCCTAGATTCCCCGATGTTTCCGTTTCTGGGCGTAAACGAGCCAGACGTTCACATCGTAACCTTTTTCGGGGACATTCGAAGAAATGAATGCTTCGAAGAAAAAAATGTCACTCTCACGAAAGTTGCACTAAACTTACGGAAAAAATTAGTAAAATAGAAATATTTCTCTATTTGTTTTTTTTTTACTTTTGAACATTACTCAGTTATTACTTTTCTACAGCAGGGAAAAAGAACACACGAAAAATTATAGGGAGACGAGCGAAGGTATAGCATATGTTTGCTTTATTATTATCTCAACGACACAACGGATATTTTCCCGAAACATATTGATTAATGGCTCTACAAATCGACAAAACGAACATCCTTTGCGCCGCGTCTCGCAATAAAAATCTTCTATTTACCTGTTTTTTTTTGTAACGCAAATATTGTGCTCTAACATTGCCGGATAAAACAAATCTGCGCGCTGTATTCGCGACACTTGCCATAGTCCTTTTGTTTGCAAATAATAACAATGTACCGTGCGCACATGTACGTGTTCTTATCGCGCGCAATATTGTCGGCGACTTTCGGGCGAAGCCCGAACTCCCCCTCCGTGAAAAAGGGTGGAATAAGGATAACGCGTTATCGGTAACTACCATTCAGTGTGGCCCTTATCTTCGCGGGATTTCGACCTCGATTTCGCAGGGTTATCACCGGGTCAAGAACGCGGGTGTGCCGCGAACCTGGAAGGCCACAGAGTCGGGGGGGGGGGGGAGACCAAGTCGAAAATTGCAAACAAATGTTTATGTGTTGCGATAAAAAAAAATCCTCAATCCCGCTCCGTCGGATTCGCGTAATCTCTTACGCTTTCGTTCCGACGTGGGCGTTGAAAAGGCGACGGCGGCGTGGTCCTTTCCCCCCCGGGTGTGTTACATTAAACGCGCGGCTCATTGCGAAAACGCCGAATCCTTCTTACGTATATTGCTGGACGAAAATAGACGCGGGAAGTACACGGAGAGAATTTTCTCTTAAAATTTACCCTCAAAATTTGGTAATTGTGGGATGTGTGACCTCGAGGAATTTTATTATACTTTTTATTAAAATGTATCAAAAGTATAGTAAAATTTCTTGAGGTCACACATTATCCCACAATTACTAGATTATGAGGGTAAATTTTAAGAGAAAATTCTCTTCGTGTAGACGATGCGAATGCTTTCTCGCGAGAGACGCGCGCGAAACTTCCTGCATCCGCGTCCACGTTGAAACGAACGAACGAATGCGAGATCATTTAAAATTAAGAGTGCTGAATATGCGAATATCAGTACGCTAAATTATCGCGTTATTGACAGCTTTCAGAATACAATAACGGCCTGTTGAATAATTTCTGATTTCATCGGACGGGATAGCGCTTCAAGCATTTATTTTAGTCCGCGATATCGGATTTTTGTGCGAACGTCGAGAAGAGTCGGAAAACAAAACGTCACTTGGACTACCTGTCGAGTTAATCGTCTAATACCACTTCGTTAATATCGCCACGACAAAACTTGGTCGACACGAGGGAACCTTCCAGATAATTTGCGTTCCACATTCTACGAGCCAGATATTCGATTCTTACAGGATCTGTCAGTCATCAGGGGCAATTAGTTTGCGTAGCTAAAGTTACGTATATCCTCCTTTCATTTTGCCTAACTTTATATTCAAAAACGCTGCCAGAAAATCAGTGAAACCTCAGTTGATTTTAGCTAATGCAAAAAGCAGACGATATAAAAAGTGCAACAGGAGAAGAACGGTGATCGCGTCAGTCCGTAACATGCGCAATTTGCAAAAAAAAAAGAGACACAGCTGCACATTTTACAACCGCGAATGGCTGATACGTTGTACGTGGCCGCGTATTTTCGGTCCATGCGGCAATTGCGCTATTACTATTTCCCCAAGGGCATCGAGAGATAGAGAGAGAGAGAGAGAGAAAACGAGAGAAAGAGAAAGAGAAGGAGAGAGAGAGAGAGAGAGAGAGAGAGAGAGAGACAGATACATGCATATAGCGCCGGCTGGGTTACATACGTTTTATGATCACCACCGTACGTGTCCGTGATCGTCGGGTACATGTTTTACGTTGGGATTGTACGTGCTCGGGAGAAATTTCATTTTTCCATGGCCGGCCGGCCGTCCGCGAAACTTGCGGACGCGACGAAAAATTCCGCGGCAGGTAATTTCGAGGTAGAATTAAATTAGGCCGGAACATCAGTCGTCATCGCGATTCGCGGGATATCGCGGGGATAACTCGTCGCGACCGGTGCGCCAGCATTTTTCTTCCCTTCGCCCGCTAATGTATTATATTCTGGGAAAAACGTCGAGAAATTCGGTCAGTAAATATTCGATAATACGAGTCACTATTAATCTCGCGATAAATATAATACGACGCGTCGTAAGCCCTTGTTTCATAGATTACATATTATTTCGCGAATTTTCATCCGAGACGCCGCGAAATATTTTCTTTCGAAGGAACAGAAACGCCCAACACTTTCTCCAGTCTCCCTATTCTCGGTCCTGGCGCTTCCGTGTCATTTCGATGCGGAAGTCCGGAAACCCCTGCATTATTCCGATGGACAGGACGGCGCCGAATATAATAAGACGTATCCTAAACCAACGTCTGCTCTTTTCCAGGTCGCGATAAAATGCGAGACGCCGGTGGACCCGTACTCGTTCGTCGACGAGGAGATGTCGATGAGCGGCATGAGGACGGCTAGCAGTCCAGGCGGCGGCGGTGGCGGCGGCAACGGCGGCAATCCCGAGAGCATGACGTGTCCGGGCGGCGCCCAACCTGGGCTGGGTACACCCACGTCGACACCGCCCGGGGCGCTGTCCGGGCCACAACATCATCAGATGAATCTCGTGATGAACGGCGCCGGCAGCGTCAACCCGCAGCTGGCGCATCAGCCGAAGAAGCGGGGCCGCAAAAAAAAGTCGGAGATGATACTCACCCCCGAGGAGTAAGGGTTTCCGGCATATATAATCAGCTCGCGATCGCGATTGCACCTCGTGATTCTAGGCGCAGACTCTTGACGTCCGACGCGCTTCTTCTCTCGCACAGCTTCGTGAAAATTATGCACCGCGTATACTCTTTGTTGTAATTCAATTACACGGCCGCATAATCGTGGCAAATTTTTAATACGCGAGGCACAAGACGGGGCTTGTTGTGTTCGTAAGATTCGCCGTTGGGGAAAAAAAAAAAAAGGATCAATTCAACTTTATAAAAGCCCGCCGCGAAATACACGCCGTTCACGGGCGTGTAAAGGTGACGGCGCTACGTCAAAATTCATTTACGGCCTCGGCCCTTTAAGGACGGGGCATCGTCCTGAAATCGCGCTCTCGCGCGTGGTTTGTTACCAACACGGCCGTCCTGATGGGATTACGCTAAAATTAATATTAAATAACATTTTACACCTTCGAAAATTGAATTCAAAATTCACAATCTGCGGTATAAAGAGATAATTATTATTATAATTAATAAATACGTTAATGAGTCCAAAGTGGGGGCGAGACCGAGAGAAGGAACGCGGGTCGGCCGCGAAGCCGCGACTCGATATAACCAGAGTTAGTTATATATTTGCATGCAGCCACGGAGTTAAAAATATCCGCTCCGCTAACAATGTCCGTCTGACCGGGCAGCACCATGCCCCGCTCGATCTCCGATAGGAGATCTTCGGTTGCGCTTATTTTTGTGAAGCCGGCCGAAAACTTAAAAATAGTTCCGCATATTAGGAACGTAACACGATCGCCGCGCGAGATACGTCAGGAGATATCGTGCGTTCATTAAGACGTTAATTGAAGATCTTAAGAGAAGAATTATTCATGCCCTCTTGACACGTTGTACGTATCGGTATGTGTACTTAATTGAATACCCCGGTTGCTCGGTGGTTAAACAAAGGCCCATTATGCCGACGCATAAATATCCTTCCTCGTCCCCGTATCAGCATTATTTTTTTACTACGCGCGCTACTGTTGCATAAAACTTGAAAGGAAGAATGGCGTACGCAAATACATTAATTAACGTGGCCAGACATCTACGTTACGCAGAACTACGCCAATTTACTGCACATTCTTTTTATTCGCGATGCTTCGACTCGTATTAAAATAGATTCGCGTTCATTAATGCCTCTATCCAGCGTATAAAAAAAAACCTGTTTTGACGTTTTACCTGGACATGTCTCGTTTGAAAACGTAAAGATCGTAAATCGTATTTCGCCTCGTCGTCATTTTATCTCCGGACTTATTCATCCGTGTATTATTCACGCGTATTCGCGACGGCATGCAAGTCCGCCGGTCCCGATACAAAACGTTACATTGTATTACAGAGTCACACAAATCGAAGCGTCCAAGACGCGCGCGAGCTCGCCGGCTTGACAAAAAGCAAACGCGGAAAGCCCGCGTCGTCCGCCGATCGAGAGAAATAGTTGCGCGCCTTTCGCTGTGAATCGTGTGACGCGGCACAAAGGAATCCAGCGTATTATTAAGGCCCTCTATATTCACCTTTTTTTTCCTCTATCTCTTTCAGAGCGGAGCTCGCGGAGGCCAAGAAACGCGCAAAGACGTACAAAGAGAGGAAGAAGCACGACAGGTTCGACGGCATGCCGGAAGAGGAAGTGAGCAAGCGCGTTCTACCGGACCACCTCACCAACAACCTTGACATTATTATAGTAAGTCCATCTTTGCACGTAATTATTCTGTATATTCTTATTAACATCGAGCAAATACGACCCCCAGACTGACCTAGACGAGCATTATATTCCCGCACCGTTCTTTAACATATATACTCGTATCAATATTGCGTCATCTCGTCGAGTCTTGTAAATTTCCGGAGGAGCACTCTACGACCGCGTGCACAAAGCGCGGCTATAATTTTACGTTAAAGACCGCTTTAGACAGCCAACAATTTAGTCATACAAACGGAATACGAGATACAACGCGCACGCGCGCGCGCACGTTTCACAAACGGAACATCCGAGTATCGATAAACTGAATTATCCGTGAGACCGTCTCACGTGCTAAGGCAAGACGACACGTCGCAATTCCGCGACCCTCCCGACGCGGTAATTCGCGAAATCGCATAATCGTAACACTAATAGCAATAAAAACATCAGAGTTTCACCGGCGCACGCATTTCCGCCGGCGCGGCGCGCCGCGTGATTTATGGCTCGGCGTATATCGCGGCCGTGCGTGTCATTTGTAATGCCGCATTACCAATGCGCCGCGATGCCGTTCTTGATCGAATGACGGTAATTAATCTGATACGCGCGTGCGGCGCGGCGCGGCGCGGCGCGGAACGGCACGGCACCGCGGGACCTGACTCGGCTCGGCTTTAATCGGCGGGGGAATCCATCTTGGAGTCACCGCCGCGCGAAAACGCGCGAGGATTCCCCTGCACGCGGCAACGACAAATGGCAATCGCCGCCTCCGTAACAGCCGGCCAAATCGCTTTAATGACGCGTGTGCGATTCGGTTATCACGCGGCATGTCAGCCGTTTCGCGAGTACAAAGAGAAAGCGAGAGAGGGAGAAAGAGAAAGAAGAAACTAGAATGAACTCGTCTTTTCGCATAGCTAGAGAAAACCAAAGACTAAAACTAATTAGAGGTTAAGCTTAATTGACTTTGCGATACCAACAGCGACTCAATTATTGATTATTCAGTAGTGCAAAATATACAATACTTCCGTAAGAGAATGTAACTCTCGTAAGATCAAGTGCATCGCCCAGGACTGGTAAGCGTAAGTCAAATTGTCCGTCAACCAACCAGGTGAATGACCCGCCGGCGGATAAAGAATCGACATTGCGATTCCGGCTCGGCCAAAATCCGAAAACAATATCGACCGATTCTGTTCTACGTGTCATTTTCGTCACCGCGCGTTAGTGTGATCTTTATTGAATGCAAGCGAGAGAATGGGAATTACGTTCTCGTTACAAACGCGACGACCCGCCGCGCGTTGATCGATCACCCGATACCGGTGTAAACGGGTATAAACAGTTTAACGGGTGAGCATCATGGTCATTACGAGTGATTGTTATAATCCGATATGCGGCCGTCGTTATCAAAATTGGGGTGACTTAAATGACGGAACCGAGAGGCTCGTAACGATTTCAGTATTTTAATCGTATCACAACATTCCCGCAAACGTAGCTTGATTTATTATTCAACCCCGATTCTCTTTAGAATAATGAAATTGTCATATTTTTGACAGGGCGCGCAATTATGCAGCATTACGATGGCTAAGAGCGCATTGTTGAAGCAATTTGTCGATTAATTTAGTGCAGATATAATAAGAATTGAAATTCTATGATACACATACTTTCCCCTATACATATCTCGTATAAACAAATTACAAATTCCAGCAAAGCGAGTCGTTTTCTAAAACTTGTTCAACTCCGTTTCGAGTTTCTCGAGTTAACTCTCGAGTTCGCAATAAGCGGGATTTAGATTATTCCGAGCAAAATGTCGCCAATAAACGAAAGAAGAAGATCGAGAGATCTTTCATCGCCTCTATCGTATTTTCTTCCCTGAAAGTCCGCGTGCGTTATTTATCGCAAAATAAGGCACGAACGCCGTCGGCCATTTTCATCCGGGGAGTCTGTTAACGCGCTCCACGGTCCATATTCATATATTACCCGAAACGAGTTGTCACCGTGGTCGATCATCCGTCAAGCGGTGTAAACGCTTTAACGGGCCGTGGGCAATTCGGTTATTACGCCCGACGTTGTAATCGAACGCAGCGGGACACTGTTCGCTGCTCCCCATAGAATGCACCCCCTGGTGCACCCCCAGCGCGACCACCCCCCTTCCCCCCTTTGCCTCGCCTGCTTGCCCGTCTCTCTGCTCACCCTCCTCCTCCTCCTCCTCCTCCTCCTCTTCCTCCCCCTCCCTCCTCTCAATTCTGTCCGTCTCTCTTCCGCTCTGCGTTCCGTTCCTACGTGAGCGACGCGCGTTGTTTTCAATCGGTGACAATTCCACACCCTTCCTCACGTCCAACCGCCACCTCGTGGCCACCCCCGCCCGTCATTTTATCCTCGTTTATCCCGGCCGCCATTCGGCGCCGGCCGAGCGGCTAACGCATTGGCGTTAACGCGCTAATGCGATACGTACTTTATGTCGACGGCGAGCCGCGGGGAATGGGGATGGAGACACACGCAAACATACATACGCGTACACGCATAGGGAGGGCGAGAGGAAGAAGGAGGGTTGGGATATATAACAAGGGAGGATTTGCTCGTACGCGACTAATATAACGCGATTTTGACATATACGTCGTCGCATCGTATCTTTCTTCCTTCCTTCCTTCCTCCCTCCCTCGCCTCTCCTTTCTCCTCTGTCTCCCTCTTACACACATCCTTCCTCTCCCTCGGACTCGAAGGTGCGATCGAGAAATGCATTATCCGAATCGCAGAGATACGCGGGGATCCTCAGTAGGCGCGTGAAGCATGCGTTACGCACTCCACGCTTTCAAGTTCCCACGCGCTTAGTACAGAAAGCAACTGAAAAATAAGCAAGTGTCAAATTTGTCAACCATACTTACTTTCGCTGCATCGACGTTCTCATTATTAATTTTTGCGTTAATAATTTTTTTGAAGGCACACGCCGTCGAAGAAAAATCTCGAATTCGATTTGCAAACCGCCGAGCTTAGAAGATTTTAGAAAATCTTGCGATGCGCATCGTATCCATTTCGATCTCTTCGATCTTCATTTAATTACCTTAACAAGCGCGACGTTTCACAAGGCATAATAACATCCCCGAGGGCTTGAATGCATCGCTAAATGCAGAGGTGAGAACAGAAGAATTCAACCTAATCAGCCGCCGATCCTTTCTCGCGCCTCGAGCGGAGAGGACGCGACGCGATTCCTAATGGAACGCGCATGGACGCGCGCGCGTATACACGTGCGCATACGTGGCATACGCGAGTCCTGCGGACGTGTACTTTGTCATGCAATTATCCCGAGGAGTATACGACGCGTTCCGTCGCGCGGTGAATGTTAATCTCTATTTACTGACGACGACGAACGGTGGACGTCGCGTCGCCGTGGCTAGGCGCGAGATAAACGTCGATAAGTTACGACATGATGTTCCCCGGCGGCGATACAGCCCCCTCGCACCTTGCACTTGCGAAAAGGTCAGTTGCAAGTCGGGAAAAGAAAGAGAGAGAGAAAGGGAGGCAGGGAGGGAGAGGGAGAGAGAGAGAGAGAGAGAGAGAGAGAGAGAGAGAGAGAGAGAGAGGGGGGGAAGGGGGGACAGGAGGGTTTAATAGCGCGCGAGATGCGCGCCTAATGGTGCTCGCGCGGCCGCGCACATCACGTATCCTTGGACTTTGTCGTTATTAATTACCTAACCGGCGGAGCGAGGAGCGAAGATAATGCGGTTGTGCAACAGGTACCAACGCCGCACCTGCGCCTCCTCCTCCGCCCCCTCCCTCCCACCCGCCGCGCCGTTGCATAATCGCGAGTAAGAAGCGCGCACGTGAAGTCGTACGCGAAACGGGGAAAGAAATCGATCCCTCCTCCGCCTCTTTCTCACCCCCCCCCCCGCAATATACGTACGGAAGTACGTTGCAATCGTATACCGTCGTGCGCGCGAGAGATTAAGTTTAATTAATTCAGTTTACGCGAAAAAACGGAACGAAACGAGAAAGCCCTTTTACCGGAGAAAACGTGGGAAATTAACTAAGTGTAGATGAATTAAAATGTCCACCAATATTATTTAGGAAAGTCGAACGGAGTTTAGGATGGCAACAATTAAAATTTAGAAATTATGACAATTATATTTTTCAATAACGATATTAGGATTATAAAAATCATTAAGAGGAGGGATATACGTTCAATGCTCGGAAAATCGCCAAAAAAGATTTGTTAATTTCAACATCAGAAAATAATCGCTTTGTTCCATATGCCCAAAGGTTTCAATTATCCCATTTTTCATTTTTGAAGAAGCATTCATTGTTCCAATGCAATCCGCCGACGCGGTTATATTCATAGGAAATCGAGTAAAATTGGAAAGAGTATTGAAAGTAGGTGACGATAGATGAGATCTTAAAGCAAAATTGCGCCGAGATACGAAGGTATTTGTCCCGTTCTTAGCGATCGATGAATAAAGCGTATTAAGAATATTAGTTTTCAAATATTTTTAAATATTTTTCATAATTGAAACAGAAGAGAAAAAGAGAGAGGGAGAAAGAAATGAGAGAAATGTTTGAAGCATTAGACGAAAGCTTTCACGAAACAAAACTTGGGCGGCTCGGAACTTTGTATTTGGCAGATTAAAAACGCTCCATTGAAGTAGTATTGCCCTTGTGGAATTAATTTCGTCCCATATAATATGGATACACGCAATTTCTCGTCGAGCGTGCCTTTTTCAGAAGCTTTGAGAGCTAAATTAAACATTATGCATATAGCGCGTATTCAAACTATATTTCCATAATATATGCTTCATTTTATTACATTTTTCCCTTTTTTTATTTATAATTATGATCGAACGCCGAATTTTCTGCCGTGTTCAAAATATTATTTTCTAAAGAGAATGCTTTTTTTATATGTACTCGGTAAAGTTTTATTCATCAAAATCCCTTCATTAAATTCAAGCCATCAACATAATTTGCCATTAGTTTTCATCATATATTGCATCTATATACATAATCACTCCACGGTCTGCCTTAATTAACAGTGTACAGGTTTACAATCGATTGCCTTCCCTCGTTTACGCGTACCTTCTTTTATTGCGTATTAAACAGCAGAAACATAAAGCCCACTTTTTTCTCCAAAGTCTTACCTTTGACAATCGGTAGAAAGCGAAATTAATTACGTTGGCAGCAACACGTGACGCGAACGAATCGTCTCTTCGAGCGAATTTTTTTCTCGTTTGGAAAAACTCGGCGGAAAGTTGAAGATACAGAGAGACAATAATTTCGCCGTTTTAAAGCACGGGAAATAAGTAGGAAATAAGCATGAGTAATAATTTCTAGACGATCGATGCGGGGTAGGCGAGAGGAGGAGGCTCTGAAAAGTTTTCAAAGCGAAACAAATACAACGATGTCGAGGCGAGAGACTTTCATTTGTGCATTTTCATATTACCAAACGTGACTAATTATGAAATAACAATAAAATAATCGTGTCTAGTAACTAGGGCAAACTAATACGCAATTTGTTTTTCATGAGCGTTGCAAGATAAATGTTTTAAAGATTCCAACGAATCGTTTGTTTTATTTTGCAGATTGGTATCAACCCCGGACTGTTCGCGGCTTATAAGGGACATCATTACGCTGGACCTGGAAACCACTTCTGTAAGTCATTTCATCACTCTTTATGTCTTCGTTGCAAGGGTATCACTCGATACCCGTTTTCGTCAAGAATTACGAAATTTACGTCAAACCAAAATGACAAAGTTAATTACATATAATTAGCCACTAATTTATCTAATTTATTTGACATCTTAAACGAAAGCAGTCGAGTAACGCGATCATAAATAAAAAAAAACAGTACAAAAAAAGTGTTTCGTGACGAAGCGGTGGCTGTGAAGTCATAATAATAAATGGGAAGGGCGCGCAAGAGCAAAGGAAGAGTCTTGTAGCTACTGACAGGTACCACTACTAGGACATGAATTCGCAATTCGAATTCCGAACATCCGTATAAACGAGCGCCAATGTGTCCGACAATCGTGGCGCTAACGAACCCACACCATTATCATAGTCTTGCAAGCGAGCCTCGCCTTTGCGTCTCTCGAAGTTTCCGCATAAAATTGCATAACGTTATACCCGCCCCGGGAAAATCGAGTGCGCTTTGCGCGCGCCCCGCGTCTTAGACGTGCTTCGGAGGAGAGTAATTATCAAGTCAACGAGAAAATCAGAGCCGGTGAGAAAAATGGAAGACGGGAGGAGAGAATGCCGGGAGCGATTATCGTTGAGGGCTGCCATCGCACCGAAAAAAATCGGACAATTCATCAGAAAGTAAAAAGAGCCGCGTAAAGGAAATAAAAAAAAAAAAAAAAAGAAAAGAACAATACGAAAAACACGAACGCCAAGTTGATAGAGCGCTAACTTTTTTGCGTTGATTAATGCGTAATCAGGACGCACTGCGTGCGCCATAAACGTAAGCCGGGATTCGTAACGTAAATGAACTGAAACGACGACGGGTGAACACGGATGAAATTCGCGAATCCGGGAAAAGCGCGTCGAGAGAGCCTAGTACCGACCGCCATGATCGAGCCCTCATCTCGCGCTTTTTTTTTCTGCACCGGGAAACCCAGAATCTGAAATCACGAAGCCTGCATCGATGAGCACACAACGAGAGCCACGTTGCAACGCGCATAAATCACCCACGGCGTGGTTGTAAAATCTACAGTTTTAATGCGGCACATACCCCTCCTCTCCCATTCCCCCCTCCCCTTCCGTGTACATACGCTATGTGTTTATTTTTGCCTTGCTTTCGCAACGTCGATTAATACATTTTAATATGATTTATATGCGGCACAGCGCGGACATCATAAAAATCTTCATCAATTTCGTACCAAAAACTCACACCCCCGGGAGAGAGAAGTACGCCAAAATAATTGGGTCCTTTGTGCCGCGGTCCCCGCATGACTTGACAATTTTTCTATTAAAACCAGGAGAGCACTGATGACCGGGTGAAAGAAATATTTGTGGAACATTGAAAAATTCAGAAATATCATAAATGTGTCAGTAGAATGTCGAATACGCGTATCGGGGTATTTAGGTTTAACGAGGAAGGCCTTTTAGTAATTCGACTCGTTAGTCAAAGGACTAATCGTCCCTGATCGAAGATTCGCCTCGTGAACTCGAGAGACGAGAGATTTCCCCGAGGTTTTCTCACTTCTCTCGGACTCACGCGCGGCTTAATCGACGACAACGAGCTGACCTCGCGCAGCTATCTTCGACTGAAGCAACTGTCAAAACTCACGCACGTACGCACGCACGCAAGAGCACGTGCGTATTAATGCGCCCCCATGCACGACGTATCGCAGACGAGAACTCCCGCGCGATCTACGTGGACCTGCACGAGTCCGCGCGCTTATCAGCGGTGGCCGCGCGCTTTACGCATACAACATGCTTAATGTAATGTAGCGTAATATATAATATAAACGCCCGGCTACCTGCAGGTTTACGCGCCCGATTATTACACTGCCATAATAGCTGGAGGCGTTTGCTTTCGTCCGAGTGTATCGCGATCAAATATTTGCCCGTACCAACGTAATGACAATATAAGATATATCGGGGAACGCATACATAAGTAAACGCAGGTGCGGTACTATTAACGCATTATTAATCACAGGCACGGTAGGCCGCGATCGTTGCTTGACTTTATTCGCGCGAGCAAGCCGGAAGTGCCGTCCATTCGTAGGAAAGTATTACGTTGGTCGGTTACACCAGGTGTTACGACTGTGATTTCTGTAATTTGAACGATCTCGGCGAATTGAACTCTGAGCTGAACGTATGCATTAGCTTCATTATCCTTTAATGTTAATAGCAGCAATATGCTTTTCTGAACTCTGCAGTTAGAGATCGTCTCTATCATTAGTTCACTCTCTTATCTTCGTCCAGTACGCGCGGCGAGAGAAATTCCTCCAAGTTTCTCGCGACTTCCCCTTTGACCTTTCTCTGAATTTCACGACTCTGTTTCGATTTTCCGCGGCAAGTCTCCCGCGAGGTTTTTTTTCGCGATTTTCACCCTAGCGAGCTCGATAGTGTTCCCCGGGAAACGAGGTAAACCTGCACGCAACCGTTTTCGGAATCACGCAGCGACTTAACGCACGCACACAGCACGTTCACGCGTGTTCACGTTCGCCGTTCTTACGTATGCAATTTCCGATACGTGCACGCGCGCGGCGCACGCGCGACCATCCCCGTGCGCGCGTGCATCCGCTCGAGCTTTAAATAAACAATTTTCGCGCTAACGGCCTGGCCGATGCCCATTACGTACGCATGCCTCCCGCGGCGCCTGTATACGCGCACGTACGCAACCTCGCATACGGGGTGTCCCGAAAATCGCGGTGTCTTTCCTTTGTCCGAAAGTTCTGCAAGTAGGAAATTGAGTTTTTCTCCAAAGTTTCAACAGGCACTCTACTATTCTTCATGACTTTTGAATGTCCTACTTTCAACTGTAAGAGAGTTACCGTCTCACGTACAATTAACAAGATTTTCTCGATTTTTTATCCTGTGATTGTAATTGAAAAAACTACAAATGACATGTTTGTATATTCGTAAAAAAAAAAAAAAAAATATTTCTCTGCTTCGTTACGAGTGGTTGATAAATTCTGTGAGTAAAGAAAGCGGTCACGATTCCGGGACACCCGTTAGCTACACGCAACCCCTGCTCGCGTGTGTCACTGGCACACGCACGTGCAGCATATATGCATGCATACACACACGCACACATACATGTATACCACGGTGAAGTTAGGTGCACGCCGCTGGATTTTCCAGGGTTTTCCCAGGGTTGCGGTAGAGCGTTGAACCGGGTGGAGGGTGGGTGACGTGTAAGGGTGGAAGGGAGAGCAGCAACGAGCGAGCGGATGGTGGTGGCTGAGGCGAACGAGGAGGAGAGGGAGGAAAAGGATGAAGAGGGGGATGAAGAGGGCAGATGGATGAAGGGGGAGGGAGTGCGCGGCGAGGGAGGGAGGAACTATAATGAGTGGTGCGCGCAAGGGAGAGCGGGATAAAAAGGGGGATAGGGGGTGGTAGCATAGGCAAGGAGGGCGGCTGGGCGGAACGGGGGAAAAAGCAGGGTTGGTACAGGGGTAAAAAGGTCGGAAGCTGTGGCAACTGCCGTGGCGGCAGCGGCGGCGGCGGCGGCGGCGGCAGCGGCGGCGGCGGCGGTGGCAGGGGGGAGAAAGGGGGGAGGACTCTGCTCGCTGCGGATGGCGGAAGAGGGGTAGACGGGGGATGGATCGAGCACGACGGGTCAATTTGAGTATCCGGGGGAGCATGGGGATGAGAGGGGTTGGCGGAAGGCGGGCGGGCATGCGGACGCATGGTCCAGGGGCCTAAAGGCAGTAAACGTCGAAAAATCCGACCGCGTTCGGGCCGTTCGATGGCTCGGAAGAGGGTCGAAGCCGCGATCGACCATTACAACGCGCGAGTCGAGTATCGCGCGTCGTGCACCGGTGGTGCGCGCGGTGTAACGTCGAGAGACCGCACCGGGGATAGAGGCGAAACACACACGCGTATTCAGAGAGATAGAAAGAGAAAGAGAGAGAGCCAGAGAAAGAGAGAGAGAGAGAGAGAGAGAGAGAGAGAGAGAGAGAGAGAGAGAGAACGCGAACGAGAGAGGGCGAGGGAAAAAGAGAGAGACGCGGGGCTCTTTTCCGTAATTTCGGGGTGAGCCGGCAGGGTCGATTAACGCGGCCGTGATTCACCCGTTAGATCGGTAAGGAGGAAGTTCGTTCGCGCGCGCGTCGCAGATCTCACGATATTTCGATCTGTTTTCTTAATCCTCGCGGTCGCAGTGGAGTACGTGAGACGAGTGTTTCACCTTGTTGAGCTTCGTAGTGATTTCTCATCGCAAACTGAAAACCCCTTTGCCGAAGTGAAAACTTCGTGACGATTCGATCAATTTTGTGAAACTGCCCGACATATTTTACACACGCTCAGCTGAGTGCGCAATGCGACGACTCGTCAAGGATGTATAATGCTCACGAGATTCTTGGAGGAGTTGTAATCATGTGAGAATAGTACATTTACATATTTGTTATGTGCAATCTCCTTAAAATTCGTGTGACGCATGCTCATTCCACATCGAGTACAAGTTCGAGTTTCATAGTTGAACTGATTGAACGACGCCTTAGTCGAACTAGAGCTACATACAATTAGTACGTGAGGTTCAGCAAAGTTCAGCGGATGCAATTGCAATTGCGAATCGCTCGTTAATTCGGAAATGCCCTCGACGGATTCACTCGTATTTCCGTCACTTTCCTCCTTTTTGCGAGTTTTATCACTACGTGTTCTTAGTATATCGCTGTGATACATTAAGCGTAAACTAGTTTCGCGGCATTCAAATTCAAATGCACTCGGCTCGTTTCATGCAGGCGGATCTGTTACACGCATTTGTCCGGTTCAACACCAACGTGCTGTATTTTACAATGTGTTATAATCATGTTACCGCAATGTTACTGCAGATAACGTACGCATCGTGAAACGCCCCTATCCACGGATACATAATATTATCTATTTGTAATATGAAGGATATCTCAGAACCATCATATTTTCTCTCGTTATGGCTATTACGAATGCTTTGCGAGATGGTGGAAATTTGGGAAGCCCGCTGCATTAAACATGCCGTTAACTTTGACGAAATTTAATTTAGGCTAAAGTTCGTTTAAAACTATAAGTGTAAAAAATAAGGTTTTATTATCGTCATTGAAAGTCAACACTACCAGCTCCTACTTTGCAATGTAAAATAACCTCTTTACTTGGGTCTTGTTTGAAAGAAATTTTTCTCCTAATTCTAAACTCCGCAGATTGCAAAGACGCGCTTCGTGGATGGCCTCTAACGGCGCAAACGAAATGCAAAACTCCATGCGTATACTTTCTTCTCCGCGACCTGTAATGTCTTCATTCACCCAGAAATTTTTAAGTGAATTAGACATGCTGACGTATGCCTTCGCGAGCATATATAAATTTAAAGGGTTCCGATTAAGATTTTGTCCTCGCCGCCCGGAGGATCGTGCATATTTGATTGAATGTAACCCGCGAAAGACGTTTCCCGGCAAAGTTTCGAACTTTCCTCCCGCGAACTCCGGAGAACATCTGAAAACGGGTTAAGGGTCGGAAGTTTCGCGCCGCCGCTCGCCGCGCGCGCAGTTTATATCCCCCGGAATGTTGAGGGAAAAAGTTTCTCCCGGCAAGGACGCAACTGGTTCGAAGATTTCCCCGCCGGCGACGGCTCGATTCCGCGAAATTGCCAAACGCGTCGCGACGCCGACGCTTCGGCTCGATTATCATCCCGGAGAGCTCTCTTCGCTGATTGCGACATCGTAATTCAGGATCCTGCCTAAATTGCTTAAACTGTAACTGTAACTGAAGAGTATCACACGCGAGCTTTCCATGGTCACGGGAGAGAGCGGACAAGCGACTCGCCTTAATTAATTTAAAGTTGATTCTATTAAAAAAAGTAAATAAATAAGAAACAAAAAGATTGCAATTGATGAATGAAGAATACTGTTACCCTTATAAATATTAACATAATGAAACATATGAGTTATAACATCTAGAACAATAAACGCGAAATGTTTTTAAAAACGTGTAAGACGATTTGATTTGCTTTTCCGTGAAAACACTTGGCAGCTGTACGTTGCGCGCATAATTTTGATTCGTAATATCGAAATATTGTGTACGAGCATATTCTAAGGTATATGTTTTAGACGTTACTTCTCGTTCAGCTTGCAATGCTGAATCATGACACTTGCGAGGTCATATCCAAGATTGCGCCCGAGGGCGCGTCGGGGAGAGGAGAGGAGACTTTTTCTCTCTGCAATCGATTGCACGACCCAATCTACACGGTCGGATTTTTTCGCACGACGCAAAATATGCGCAACGAGCGTGTAGTTTTGTGGATATCTCATCTTCGCAAATATTTCCGACGTATTGTTGATTTTTCCACGCGACACCCACGTTCGTTTATCCCCGCGATTTACGAAAAAAAGAGGGGGAAGATGGGGGGGGGGGAGGGAAATAGAGAAGAAAAAACTCGACAGATGGAAAACCGAACGAGACGCGTTCCGGAAGATTTCGCTTTTATCGCGCGCAAATATTTCTTCGTCGGTGACGGACGTCGAACGCACACGCGACGTGCAGTGTATTCGGTCGATGACCCACTTCGCGCGCGAAGTTACTCGGACGGTACCAAAATTGGACTTGATTGATCGACTTTATTATTTAGCCCTGTCAACCACATTCTGCAGCTGGAATTTAAATCACGCTAAAATCGGAGGCCGCTCCGTCATCCGTCCGTTATTATAACTATCTTAATTTAAACAGCGAGCACACGGAAAGCTCAAGAAAATTAATTGCTGACAATTTCCATTTGTTGCCCCCGTGCCACTGTCTTAAAAATAATATATTGCTTTTTCAATATAAAAAATTTCAATTGTATTCAACATACAAATAGAATTTAATACACGATTAATTACGTGCTTTACGTCAGTTGCAATTACATCAATTTGATTAAGCAGAATTTTAAACGTCCCGCGAGAAAAAATAATATGTAAAAATATTTGTTTAAGTGATAATTTTTTTTCATTTCAAAACATCATATAGAATTTCTTTAAAAATTTCATCACGTTTTCGTACGTTTACGTATTCAACATCTCGCCTTCATATGTTTAACACCTCATGCTATACGAAACATACTGCTATTGTAAAACTCTGTTTGATAATTAACTGCAATTTAGCGAGTCCTCGTCGCGTCGATGAAGAAACTTTCGAAGAGTCGCTGCCGAACAGTTTCAAAGGAAGATGTGACACGCGCGAGCGGTTTCGCGCGACGAATCGCGGATCCATTTTCGCCGGTCGTCGCCTCGAAAGTCCGCGGAGGGAAAACTTTTTCTCGGCCAAAGGCGCCCGTTGTCGATCGGGAGAGACGGTGATGGGGCTGCTCGCGACACGGCACAGCACTCGGGGGCACTCGGTCGCCGACCCAGTTAGCCGTCGGCGGTGTCGTAAAAGAGGGAATGGGAAAAAGAAAGAGCGGGGTGGAGAGAGAGAGAGAGAGAGAGAGAGAGGAGGTTTTTCGAACGGCGCGCGAAAGTTGAACGTGACCGGCGAAACTTTTCGTGGTCGTGCCAAGCCGAGTCTCTGCGACGCCGGGCGACACGACGCGAGGCGACGCGACGCGGCGCGTCGTATACAAGTGCGCACCACCAGTCATCGGTTCCGAACCGACCGACCGACGACCACCTTCGCCCTCGACGGCGACCTCGACCCCCGACAGGTCCAACTTGTTGTAAGAGACTCGGAGAGTTGGCTGCGCGCCGCGTCGCCGCGACCAACCTGGCGAGAATAACTAGCCGGCGTTATCGAGATGAAATATAGGTTGCGCGCGAATCATTCGCGACAGCTGCGTGCTTCTCTTCATGCAGGTACTTCTCTTCGTCTTGGAGAGAGAGAGCGAGAGAGGGCTGAGGTGACGAAATTACTATGCACTGCCATTTAGTTCTGTGCAATAATTAAACTGACATATATAAATCCGTAATGAAATGAAAATATACCTTTTTCCGCGAATATATGGTGCTAATGATAATAAATACAAATCTGAAAATGTCTCTTTGAAAGGATAATTTTTTAAAACATCCCCGCCATAGATTACAATTTTACATCCCGCAATATTTGTGGAACGCGGAAATAATGCAAAAGTTATATATATAATATATAATTTTTTTTCACAGAAAATACAATACGTTGTAATACATCGCCGAATGATTGGATCAAATATGTATTTAATAAAGCGTTGAAATGAATGTGATAAATAATGGCTAATTGCAATTTGCGAGTTTTTAAATTGTATTAAATCTATAATCTACAAAGCACGAGCGTAATATATTACAAATATTATCTCTGGAGGCGAATTACTTGTGTGTAGCACGTGCACGCAATAAATCTAAGGAAAATTGTGGGCGCTTGAGAGCAAGATACGCCGAGTTACATCCCACTCGACAATGTTATCAATGAGTCGTACGCATCATGGCGTTAGGACAATGCATATAACCGTGCATATACACTCTTTCAAATCATATATTTTTGTTCCTTTTTTCACAAGGACGTTTCCAAATAAAAGTTCCACGTCGGATTGGCGTATCAATTTCGGGGGGGGGGGGGGAGGAGGAGGAAAAGCGTTTTCACGCAAATATAAAACATTTTACTTTTTTATCGCTTTCGACCGATCCCCAGATTGTCGTGTGGTTATTTTATAACCGCCGTGTATATACACGTGCGGCAATCCTTTACCCGCGCGGTCGTCGCGCCGGTTCGATAGTTCACGGCACTCGGTCGAAGTTTTCTATCGAAGAAACTTTTTTTCCCGGAGAGAAAGAGAGAGAGTGAGAGAGAGAAGAACGTTCTTAAGGGGTCATGACATCGCTCGGAGCTTTCGCACCGAGATTATCCTCCCCGCCGCCTATCGATAATCGATTATGCGAGCCGATGGTCGCACGTGAGAACCTCAAGGCTGATGTTATACGTGAAGTACAACGGGAAACACAAACTGCTTTCGCCCCGTTGTTGTTGTGTTGTTGTTGTTGTTGTTGTTTTGGAACGATGTTAGATAATAACGACCCACATAACGAATGGAACTTGTCTAATATCTTATTTGAGCTTTCTTCTCTCGCGTGATTCCGTTTTATTCCGTTAGTTACACAACAGAAAAGAGAGAAAGGCAGAGACTCAAACAATTATACTTTTCCTCGTGAAACAACGCGATGTAAGACGTAAAAAGAATAAAGTTTACGGCAGAGATATTTCTCATTCGTACCGATTACATGCGTGATTCTTGCGAATTTCAATATTTCATATCGTATCGCGGTGCATACCGTGAGAAAGATTTGAGGCACATTCCATGAATATCCCCTTCGCAATCCTGTCGCAATCGTAACGAAATCTCGCGGATAATCCAATTCCGTATCACACGTTTATATGGTCAAATTGAATTAAGGCGCGTAATGTTGGAGATTTTACGGGAAATAATTATAGCCTAAGTGGATCAATTTTTATTAGTTTCGGTGAACGAGTTTAGTGATGAAGCGTTACGTTACTTCGTTGAAGTAAAAATCGTTCGAAAACATCTGCGGTAAGCAAGTTTTTCGTTATTTATCTTCGCACCACGTTAATTAACAGATTGCAAAGATAATTAAGAGAATTCGAAGTTGGAGGAGGGGGGGGGAGTGAAAGAAAGAGCGTTCATTTCGGGTACGTCCGATACACCGATAAGAGCCGAAGTTTCTAATCGATAAGTCACGTTCCACTTGCACGAGCGTATCGAGACGCTTCGGTAATTTCAATTTTCCCAGGCGCGATGATAAATCTTTCCGACGCGTAATTGCCGCGGGGCGGCATAAAACGATACGCCGCCGGTAAATTAAATCGTAAGTGGAAAGTAGTTAAGGTCCTCCATTCGTCGCGCGCGGCACAGACACTGGATGAAGTGATTATTGTCGGAATGCGGTCAGGCGAGTACGGAGAATGAGTACTCACGGGTACACTTCGTTTCCCGTGTTTTCTTTCTCTGCGATTCGGGTAATTTATCGTCGTAACTGCAAAGAGAGAAGAGTAAACCGCGCAGACCATGCGCGCGCGCGCCCGCTCGCGCATCAGATATATACCGTACATAATCCCGCTAAACGAAAGGAAACGTAAGCAAACCGACGTGCAGCGGTCCATTGAGAATTTATAGGGGGATTTATTAGTCATTATCGTTACCACCCAGACCGGTCGAACGCGACTATTGGCACGAATACGCGGGAGATAATAATTAGAAGGTATAACACATTGGAATTAATTGCGCTACGCGATAAAGCTTAATACTGGTTGAAAAATCATAACAACTTACTCTCATTCTTCATGTCTTATGTACTTAGTCTTAATATATGTATCTTATTAACATTATATGCCATTAATACACATTAATCTTTTAAAAAGAAAATTGTACGTTATCAGATGCAGTAATAATTTTATATTAATCAATCAAGTAAAATCAATCAAATACCATATGTTTGGTACATAAAGGCTTCGATTCTTCTGTCCCATTTTTTTCAATAGTGCAAAATCTTAGTGACGTAATATCGACCACATGTAAATTGACGTAATGATTTAAATGGGAAAGATACAGATAGCGATGGGGCATTGACACTCTGCAAAATTGTTGCATCTCTCGTATAGATGACAGGAACAAATAATAGAAAATAATATCTTAAATACAAAGAAATCGTCCTTGTACAAGGACTAGATGCATCAAGGAGTTAATATGATACCTAAAGGACGACGTCGCGATATTCTATACGGGGCTTCGCTTGAGAATTGCGGCTGGTTATTGCTTCGAGGGCCATCACTAGACGCAAGACCGTCCTTTGGCGGTCGGTTGCCGTAGGTGGCAACGAAGGAGGTGGCCAAGAAGGAGATGGTGTACGTTGAGGCGACAACAGTAGTGTAGTGGTAACTATAATGAGTGGCGGTTGTGTGTGTATATGTGTGCGAGTAAGGCGAAGGGGGAAAGAGAGAGAGAGAGAGAGAGAGAGAGAGAGAGAGAGAGAGAGAGAGAGAAAGAGGGTGAGAGGAACGAAGGCGAGGGAGTGCAAGGGCGAGGGGTTAGGTCGAGCAAGGGCGAGATGGGCGAAGGGTGCCGCGTTGAGTGGCGAAGAGAGAGAAGGGTCGGGAGAGCGGAAAGGGCGAGTGTGGGAAAACGTGTAGCCTCAGCCTCCACCCTTTTCCACCCACCGACCACCCTGTCGCTGCTGCTCGGTCCAAGAGGGGCGAAAGAGGAGGAGGAGGAGGAGGAGGAGGTAGCAGAGGGCGAACAGGGAGGACAGGGAATGGTTAGGGGGTGGTGAGCAGGAGGAAAAAGGGAACTCCGGGGCTGCCGAGGGGAGCACGACGAAGGGAGAGGGGTTGTCGCACGCCTATCCGCTCGATAGCAGCTTACAGTCCGTACACGTTCGCTACCTCTCTAGAATTTAGTGCCCTCTGTCTCTTTTCTCTTACTTCTTTCAAAATTTCGCCCGAAAAAGACATCCTCGCTAACTAGCAAATGCATACAACTTTGAGATTTCCTCCGGTCGCCGTACGAAACTTATTTCCCGGCTCTGAGGCGTCTTTCTGTCGGACGTGATCGAACGCGATTCATTCACAACAGAAGATGCCTGTTAAAAATATGAGATCTACGACTTCTTTATCATCATTACTGAAGCTAACTTAGCTGAGCGAGTTTTTTTTTCCCACAACATTATTTTGCATCTCGGAGTATACAATTCAGAAAAAAATATATATAAATTATCCACTGCAGAGGTTTTTTTAAAGATTAGATTATTTAACTCCGTTTCTCATGATCGCCAATCTTAAAAATGAGAAAAAAAAGGCAATGAAGAAAGTATTAGATGGACAGTAGGTTAGGGTCATCCGAAGGATCGGAAGGAAAGAGCGTCCAAAGAGAAAGTACTATGTTGGCTATCGGATGACGATTATACAGAGAACGCCTGTTTCTTACCTTTGGCGCCTTTGTGAAACTGTATCCCGCTGTGTCTCGGATAACAGAGACGTCGGTGGAATTACTGCCGAGAGACGCAGGCGGCCCTAGGCGCGAAAGCCTGAAGATCTCCCGCTTGAATCGCCCCGGAAGGACGTTTCTCCCTATTATCTCGTTTTAACAGCCGGACGGTGGCGGCGTATCGGACGAGGAAAAAGTCGCTTCAAAGTCGCACGCGAGCGACCGAATTCTCTTTAAACGCGCCAACCCCTCGGCGCGTTTTAATTAAAAAAATATTCTCGGCCCTACGCGAGCACAAAAGCTGAAATTACTCGAGAAGCGAGCGACGACACCCGAGCAAGAGAGAAAGAGAAAGAAAGAAAAAGCATCCGGACGTCTTGAGACTTTCGCGCGGGGATATCATTAAGCACACCTGGATGTAATACGTGCTCGTTCGCAAATTGTGGCACTGAGATATACCCGCCTCTTCCTCTCGCCCGTCCTCTTCCTCACCCTTTTCTCTCTCTCTCTCTCGCTCTCTCTCTCTCTCTCTCTTTCTCTCTCTCTCTCTCTCTCTCTCTCCCTCATCACCGACACGCAGGCGGCGTGAGAAAAAGAGAGCAACGTCAGAACTCGACCGTTTCCTAGGTCGCCGCCGACGGGTCTTCGTCCTGGAAAACCCTGAAAATTGATTTTCCAGGCGCGGTCTCCCGCGTTACCCACGCACAGGTCTCTCTCGGTTGCATCGATTTTCACCTGGCTTTCCCCTGTCCGCTACCCTCTTCTCTCTCTCTCTCTCTCTCTCTCTCTCTCTCTCTCTCTCTCTCTCTCTCTCTCTCTCTCTCTCTCTCTCTCTCTCTCTCTCTCTTTCTCTGTCGTACATTCCCTCTCCTGCCGCTACTTCGTTGCTCGCCATCGCCACCGACTCAAACCAAGCGTTCATTCAGAATCCGAGAGGAAAAAAAAGGAGCGAAATCTAGGTCAATGGAGGTTTGAGAAATTTGCGATAGTCGTCACCGCCGCCGTTTCGTTGCGGCTCGCCGTTCGTCACCGAGCAATGAGCGAGGAATATCGTCCGTGTCGATTTCACGCCGCTTCAAATGCGAATACACTCGTCGATCGAGAAATTCGCACGTTTGATAAAGCGCGAGACTAACAATGCTCGTCGGAGTTCACGTCGATGACGATTAAGATGTCCAAAATGATTTATCTCTGCGACGAATATCACTATCGAACGTTCGTGAATTTATGATACGTCGTACGAAAGATAGAAACTTGTCTTAATAAACAAAACGGATTTTTAATTATTCGCGTTATGAACAAAATCGTCCTCCCCCTATCCAATAGGGATCCGGAAGAAACGACGGTACGAAAGTCGAGGGAAGAGTCGCGATAATTTACTTCACTGCTGTTACAAAAATCTTACACGACTGCGAGCGATCTGCGCAACGAGTTAGCGGCCATTTAGATAATAAACTGTACATTTCGCGCTAAATGATAGCCGAGATCCCCGCGGCTCCCTCGGCGCATCGTTACCGTTGTCTGGAAATGAAGGAGGAGGGTCGAGTCCCCGCGCATTAGAAAAATATCAAGGGCAATATTTCTTCCCGAGAGCGTTGCTCGCCGCGCCTCCCGTAACCGAGAACGAGACCCCGGGAGAAGGAAGTGGGAACGGGCGAGAAGAAAAATGCGATACGTAAGGTCCTGTTGCTTCGCGCTCTCTGATGTCCGGAATTCTATAAAGCGACTTAAGGAGGACATACTGCGACGGCTTTCAAGTCCAAAAGTTCGAAAAGTTTCCACGGCGCCGGGGAATCCCGGCAGTTTTGACTATATTGTCGCAATATGATGGACCTTGGAAAATCACGTTGAGAAAATACTTGTTGCGGACATCCTTAGAAACAACAGAGACCCATTCAGTTGTACGATGCGACGAATTGTCGACTTCCCTTTGGAAAAGGTATTAGGTATGTGCTACCCTATTATGTGCAAAAGTTTTGATGTTTTTATTTGAGAGGCAACTTTTAAATGTGCTCATCTCATTGTCTATGTATGCAGCTGCATCTTTGTAATAATTGTTATAATAAATAATAATCGCATTTTAAAGAAAGAAGATATGGATAAAAATTCTGTCAAGTAAGCAGATTGATAAGTTGCATACGGAAGCGTTAGAAACTAACAATTTCTTTAGTTTATTGTATATTATCGCCATACACGTTACATGCATTTTTAAAAAAAGCAAATGCCTAATGTATAAGTTTTCTAAATCGCTGTGCTTTCTTCGTGAATTTTTAATTATTGCTGTATCAATGAAACTTTTATTTATTTTATAACTGAATCATTGTTTATTATAAATATTAGTATAAAGACAGAACTGCATTGCATAGGCAATAAAACTAGCACTTAAAAATTTGCCTCTCAAATAAACTACCAGACTTTTCCACATGATAATTAAAAACTATAAATTTCTCTC
This sequence comes from Monomorium pharaonis, assembly GCF_013373865.1. Classification (NCBI taxonomy): domain Eukaryota; kingdom Metazoa; phylum Arthropoda; class Insecta; order Hymenoptera; family Formicidae; genus Monomorium; species Monomorium pharaonis. Next base: position 1,313,851 of record NC_050476.1, read on the forward strand.
TAAATTTCTTTTTTCTCGTAAAAAGAATTATTCACAGTTATCGCACATGAAAGATATATTTAACCTCGTTATATCATATATGACAAATAAAGATGAGCAAAGGAAATTAGAGAGTTAGGATTTAGAGAATTGCAGCTTATATTTCCCATGATTGTCAGCGAATATCAGTAATGTGATTAATTTGCAATACTAAATGAGATCATACTGAAATTAATTATTCGGTATATTTTCGGTTTGCAGATTGGAAATATTATCTTCAGATTTCACATATTGCACATCGATTATGTATCAAGTTGCACGGTTCAGAAATATCCATTAATAAAAATATGCTACGGTAAAAAAAATATATACGTAAATTATTTGCGGAAACAATGGTTCCATATTACAGAAAAATATTTGCATTGATATTAATATTTATGACGTATACCTTTCCGTATTTTATTTCTACTCTTAACGGCATTATCAGATGTTTTTAAAAATTTATATCTTTTGCATATTTTTTTATGTTAAAAAAATTAAATCCCTTAAACCAATACCTGGGTATTACCAATACTGGTATCGCCAATCGTATTAGTCGCAAAAAAATTTCAAAAACAGCAACAGAACTACGGCATATTTTGTTTCATGGAGATATAATAATTCACGAAAAATGTCCACGACAGAAGAACGGCGTTCCAAACTATTTTTTTCTCGCTCGGAGTATTCTCAAATTTCCCATAAATTACCATAATTTCTGAACTCTAAGAAAAATAGGGACTCGCGTCCGGGATCACATAGAATTCTAAGTTCCACCTCGATTACGTCCGTATCAGAGACGAGTCACAATTTACGGACGACCCGACCGCCATCGCGGCGCGGGAACGAGCGCATTTGCTTTCCATCGACGTGCGGGGAAAGGCGAGAGGGAGAGGAAGACGGGGGGGGGGGGGGAACACACTTTTCACACCCTCGCTCGAAACACCATAAAGCACCGGGCGCGCTAGGTGGGAAGGTCGAGTGAAGTCAAGTTGGGTTAGGTTAGGTTAGCGTCGTGAATGACGGAGGAGGGTCGCGTTTCGCCCCGATAAAGTTTGTTCGATCGGCCGTTAGTCTCCTTCTTATGGCCCCTATGCCGCGGCAAGCTTTAAGCTACCTCCATAGTAAAACTCGCGATCATTGCTCGTCTATACGTGAGCGTTTCGCGAGAAATTCACGAATTTTCAAAATCAAAGGAGGAGTACACATATATATATATATATATATGTGTATATGTGACAAGATGTAGAAGAAGCTAATGCCAGAACTTTTTTTTCAAAGACATACCTTTAATTACGTGTTACACGTGTCTTGGAATTGTTCTACCAGTGTCCCAGATTTATGCTAATTATCCATTTATTACTCTCGAAAAAGACTACTCGGGTCGCGGCTCCGCAACGTGGGGCCGGTATTACACACACGTGGCGCTTCGTACCCTTTTCCCGCGGACTTGGAGGTCGGGCACGTTGTGCCGGAAAGCGTGCAACGGCCGCGGACGAGCGTTTAACTTTGTTCCGAAGTTCTCCAAGGTCGTGCCGGCGCGGCGCGGCGCGCCCGTTGTAGGTCGGTGCCACTGGAGTAAAGCAGCGGAGAGAGAAAGAGAGAGAATTTCCCGAGGCCGCGTCATAAATCTCTATCTGCTGCCTGGGGGTAAACGTTCGCGGGATAGACTTTGGCGACGATTGTAATTTCGCGCCACCAGGGTGTTGTCTCACCCCCACGTGTACGCGAACATGTGTGAGTGTCCGTGTACCTGTACCGCCGAGAGCGACGAAAGATTTATCCGGTCCCACTTTCTTTTCTCCCACGACGCCGACGGGGAGGAGCGATGCTTATTGCTCCGGCGGTTGGTGGCGTAAATAAATTTATTATCGATGTCGCGTAAACGCGGTAGGCGTTTCTAATTTATGAAGCTTTTTGTTAACTCCTTTAACTTTTAAACGGCCGGATAGAGTAACTAGAGATTGTATCTTCAATCGATAAAAAAAGAAGAGATTTCTGCACGACTTTTTTTCATAATTTTTTCATAATTTACCAATATAATTTTTAATTGCACTTTATAAAACTGACATAAAATACTTACCGCGAATATAAAATATTCATCTTTGCATACATTTTAATATATTATATAGGATTAGACTGTAACTTCAAAAGGATTGTAATACGCGATTAACATAACGCAAGACGTTCAATTCCGCGACATGACGTGACGCGGAAATGGATTAACGAGGTGAGACTTCAACGCGTAAATAATTGATTTGTAGTCGGCAAATCAATCTCCACAAGCGACGAGCGATTACTTCCCTAGTCGCATGGTAAACTCCCCCCCCCCCTCTCTCTCTCTCTCTCTCTCTCTCTCTCTTTCATAATGCAACTTTATATACAAAGTAGAAAAAAACTCCAACCCACGTTTGACTCAAACCATTTAATCCTTTTTTTTTCATCGATACTATCCTTTGTAACACTTGCTCCGGCAACAAAGTATTTGGCCAATTGTTGCGCGAGTTATTATCACGGAAAGCGTCGAAAACAAAGCTCCCCGGGGGATTACTTGACAACGAGCACTTAGCTGCTCATTCATGCGACCGGTTTTTTTTTCCGCACGCATTGCCAATCTGCATAACCGCGGGAAAACCGGCGCGATATACCTTTTATACGTTACGTTAAGCGCGGTGTTTGCTTTTCGCGATACGAAATAAACGATCGCGCGCGTTTACCAAGCATTCATACGTCAATATTTAGAACGAATTGTCGTCCGTACGATTTACCGCTGTTTGTACGCTATTTATACGCGCTATTTATTATTTATACAATGGAAATTTGCGATTCGCGACGCTAATTGACGCTCGTCGCTGTTGTAACATTCAAGCGGTCAACCGCTAATCGTTTGTACATCTTGCACGAGATTAATTTATATATCTTCATGAAACAGTTCTCTCTCTCTCTCTCTCTCTCTCTCTCTCTCTCTCTCTCTCTCTCTTTCTCTCACTCTGTTTCTCTTTCTCCTTCTGTATTCACGTTCGCAATAGGTCGGCATTAAAAATAAGAACAAGTAATCTTACAATATGCCGGGCAAAAATAGTAAATTAATAATAGAATACCAATAGTTTTATCAATAATTTAAGAATGCTTAGAACTGCCACTGTAAAATTGTTGATTCGGTAATTGAATGAATTATTTAGGAAAGCTAAACTGATCAAAATAAAGTGTTTGCCATGCTTAAGTGAAAGATTTCCGCGAGTCGTAATTAAGAAAAAAAAATTGAGTCACTATCGGTTAAAAATATATCACAAGTGTACAGTAAGCTTGAATGATAAAATTCACGATGATTTTAGTATAATCCGGGCAAAACGATACCGGCGCGTGGTACCATCGACAATGGAAACAACAATGGTTGTCATTTCTATTACAATAGACACGCTGCGCGCTTCTGTTCTAACAATTCCATTATCTCCGCGCGAAAGCCTCCGCCGGGGCGAGGCTTTATTATGCCTATCAGAAAATTTAGATCGTTTATTTAATGGGATATAAATAGTCGAGCGCGGCCTATTAACAAAATACGGAGTATTTCGCGCGGAACAATAGCTTTGCGAAGTCATTTGGCCGTTCACGCGACGACTGCAATTATACGTTTCGTTTTAATGGCGCCGCAAGTAAGCAATTTAATGCTTAACGTTATGCAATTAAAATTAAAAATGGATCGTATAATATCATGGACGTCGATTTCATTAAAAATTTTTAAAAGCCAACCACGTCTGCTTCGGCGATGCGTGTAACATGTTCCAATGTACACGATAATAATTTTATCTCTCCCCTCTTTTTTTTCCCCCTGTAGCGGCAATTATTGCAAGATGCGAAAAATGCAAGAGAAAAAAAACCGTTTAAAATTTAATAATTTATCAGGCATTTAATTTAAAAGTCTAATTTTGTTTGTCGAACTTGAGTTAGTAGGTCAGAATCGATTGACAAATTAATACTTTACTACTCGCGGTAATGAAGTTCATTATGATCGCGAGAGCGCGATTATTATGTTTTTACTATTAATTTGTGCAGTTAGACAATTGTTTTCATTCTGTTGTTCTTTTCCAGGGAAATGCCTACATCTAAGTGGTCTCACGCCCGAACCATTGACTGCGGACGACGATTACAAGCTCTTACGACTCGGCATCGGTTTTACAAATATGGTAGCACGTGCGACAAAAGGCAGCGCAGATCTTACAAGAAAGGAAATTAAAGAAGGTCAGTATGCCGAGCGCTTTTAGTACGTCTGAAACGAGCAACGGGATAATTATGAAATCTCGGTTGAAAATAATTATCGCATAAGCCGATATCGCTCCAGCATAATTTGCTCCGCGAAAATTAATTTGAATTTTGTATTATATACACGTTATACAATATTTTATCGCTATTTATATTTTATTATAATATGAAAAAAAAAACAGTATAGAATATTATACATTTCGTTCCGATTAATATTTACAAATTTCATACTTACTCGATGTAATCGAGAGAAATGTTTTATTGCCTTTTTTTTATTTCTTTGATTGTCTTGAGTTCAAATGACTATATTTTCGATATATCATGAGAAGTTACCTTTTCGAAGACCTTTTCAAAGACAAGTACTCTAAATTGTTTTTCTAATGCTCTTAGAAGAAGAAATAACGGTTTTTAGAAACTTGTTGGGACAATTTCAAGGACAGATCTTCAAAGTTTTCTTTGTAACGAAACCCTTGTTCTGTAACTGTTGTTATACCGTCTTTACGCAAGTATTTTATATAATAAAAAGCTGCGCAATGTAACAATATTCACATTCTGTCGTGTAACAGTTACAAAACAGGTCCTTTCTTGAGATTGTCTTTTCGAAAAAAATCACATGATTTATAAAAATCACATTATTAATTTCATCGTAAATCACTATGTGATTTTTCACAGATGGTCCAAATTTTCTTTGTAACGCCAATTACGTCAGCCCATTAAACATTACAGAATCAAGAATCCTATAATGGTTTTCTTAAAATACCTGAAAATTTATATATATAGATGCAGAGATCTGAAAATAATTGTGTTAAATCGTCAAAATAATTATGAACGTTTAAGCTGACTGCTAGAATGCTAAAATTTATCGCAACATCGCTCAGCTTCGGCGTCTTATTTAATTATCTCGATTGTCTAATTACTTTCATTGATCGGTCTAGCTTAATTTTAAAATATTTAAGGAAAACCGTTTTTTTTTCTTTTCGTGTATGTATACAGACACATGTTCTACAAAGTGATAATATTTTATTGAGCTGAAACATATCGCCTGCAAAGCAACCTGATTTTCTAATAAAGTTGAGAAAAGCGATGGTAAACGAATTTCTATTCGCTCGATTGTTACTTCCTGTGATTGGCAGACTCTACTTATCGTCTCGGTAGTCGGGTGTCTATGTTCTCTCACCAGACCCGAACTCTTTGTACTGGTTACATTCGTCCTAGTATTTTAAGGATAATAGTACCTGGAATCCTATTACAGGACTCTAGTAACGTATTATCCTTAAGGCCCCTGTTTTCATTGCCAGGCAACAGGCAATGAAAACAGAAATAATGAAAGAAAGAGAGAAAGAATTTTGTTTTCTTTTTCTCTCTTACATTATTTCTCGTTCCTACTGCCTGTTGCCTGGTATTGTGTAAGGACCTTAACTTTCTAAAGCCAACGGCTTGTTTTCATGCTGGATTACTTGCTGAAAATACTGTTCTGATTGGTGTATTTCTGAATATGTAAAAATGTACCAATCAGAACAAAGTATTTCCATCCAACAAGCAATCTTGTACGAAAACGAGCATCGTGTGTCGCTGGCTTAAGAGTTCTCATATCTCTATGCTTAAGAGTCGGCTTCCGATCAGTTGCTTGCCGGATGTCCAAAGAGATAGACGCGATAACACGTCATCGAAAACATGGGAAACACACGGTCGATGTGAGTGCGAAACTATCGAAGTGAATACAAAGCAACGCGTTTTTCCTTCGTTTTTTTCCCCTTCTTTCGATGTGCAACGTGACACGCGCAAACTTCGGACTCTCGATTCAAGTTTATTCGTTCGTGCACGCCCCTCGTTCGATTTTTCGAGGCGCATTTCGAGTGCATCTCAAGTACGGTGAAACAGAATCTCATTGAGCACGGTGTAAACCCGCATAAACAAACGAACACGGGCGAACTCCGCGATTCTCTCGCGACACGCGGAAAACTCGCGTAACAAAGGAAAAAAGAAAACGTTGCGCGTGCCGCGTGCGTAACGTTTTTTCAGCCATGTGTCCGCGTCATCAGCTCTCCCTCTCGCTTTCTCTCTCTCTCTCTCCCTCTCCCTCTCTCTCTTTCTCTCTCGTTCGAAGCAGAATAGCAGTGGTCTCTCTCGGTAGCGTCACGCCACGTTTAATAGACGCGACGGCGAAACTTTCGGCATATCGACACCGAACCGTTTTACTATCATTCACAAGCTAATCTAAAAATGTAACGGGAAGAGGGGGGAGCTATCGCCGCACGCAGGGCGATTCCAAGTCGATTATCTCACGAACCGGTTTGAAATCTTAGAAAAATAGACTTTTCCGGGAACAGAAGGGGGGAGGAGAGGAGGAGGGGAGTGACGCTTTTCTCGATCGCAACTCGTAGAAAACGACTGGATATTTACAAACTCACGCGTGAATTCTCGAAGGATTCTTTGTGCTCTCGTCGCTCCGTTTTTCTTTTTTTTTTTTTTTTTCATTCGACTTCGATTCACTGTTGTGTCGCGTCCGCGTCCGGAACAGGTTCCCGACGTATCCGTGAGAAAAAAGGGAAGCGAACGGTAAGGGAGGTACGTGCAGATAAAAATAAACGGAACAACGCTAATGAGATAAGAGCCGGTTGCATCAACAGGTTAGGACGAGCGGGCCCGTGCGAGCGCCTCCCATGTTTCTTTCCGGGAAATATCTCTAATTACTTTAGCCGTGCGTCGGAGGAGAGAAAAAGAGAGAGAGAGAGAGAGAGAGAGAGAGAGAGGGGGGGGGGGGGGAGACCTTCCGATTTCCCAGCGGAAATTTGGCGAAACGACAATGCCGACACCGCTACTGTATAGCGTCTCCGCCGAAATGTCCCCCCCCCCTCTCTCTCTCTCTCTCTCTCTCTCTCTCTCTTCCTTCCCGATGGAGAGGACGCCGATACTTTTCTTGGATCGGCCGGCCGGAATTATCAGAATGATACATCTCGCCGAAACAGCGTTCTGTCGGCGCCATTTGTCGCGATTGCTAGCAGCGTCGCTATTCCGAAGAAAGAGAAAGAGAGAGAGAGAGAGAGAGAGAGAGAGAGAGAGAGGAAGACAGAGAGATAGACGGTAGTTTCGTGGATCGTGATCGAAGGGTGTTCTTTCTCTCACCGTGCATTCGCTCGTCTTTTGCATCTCCGTCCCGCGAGAACCGTCGCTGCTGCTGCTGCTTGCTGCTGCTCCTCCTCCTCCTCCTCCTTCTCCTCCTGCTCGGCGAACGTGGTGATCCAGCCCGAGGTCGACTCGACGCACTCATTCCCAAACGAGGTGCCGATTCCTGTTTCCTCCATCCTCCAGCGGTGTTAACTCCGCGCTTTTTAACAGGCCGATCGCTGCTCGGGCATTGCGGCCATGCATGTACGCGACGCGGGAAGCGACAGTACTGCCAACTTTGTTGAACGCGCGCTCTTAAAGGCATATCGCAACACGCGCATCGCCCCTGCCGAAAGCGGTGTAGACCCCTCCATTCGAAAATGTCGCCCCTACTTCGAATTTCGA